>NW_027364118.1:0-311400 GCF_046119375.1 Phyllobates terribilis | reverse complement strand
ACGCACCTATCTTGGTGATGGACAGGACAGCTAGAGGGGATATGGAGGAGGCTGTTATTTTTTTTTTAATAGGTGTACTTTCACCAATTTGCTGATAATTCATTGAAAGTAGATGATCGGTACAATTGCTGCCAATGCATTTTTTAAAGCTGTATTGTCATGAGTCAAATTTGATCATGTTAGGTTCTTGCATAGGTCCTATAGCATTGATAAGTTTCCACCCTCTTTCCTACATACACACATCTCTCCTGCATACACACAACTCTACTACTATCACACACGCAATTTTCCGAAATACACACACAACTCTCCTCCATACACAAACACAGTTCTAACACATATAGCTTTTCTACAGCTTTGAAGTATGCACTCACACCTCTGTTACATACACGCACTGTTTTGCTACATACTTGTACACAGCTTTCTTACATACCATACACCAACAGCTCTCTTATATACTCATGCAGCTCCACACACACAAACACTTATATATATATATATATATATGTACACTCATCCATCGTATACATTACCACATCTTGAAATTCCTTCCAGGAATGTGACTGATCACATGACCTGAAAGGTTCAATGGCTAATCAACAACTTTGTTTGATTGGGACCCTATCCATGCCACCTCACATATCAGGAGTGTCGTTCTTCTTTTCATAAAGAGGTCCAAGGGCTAGTCTTGCAGAAGTTTTTTCAGCTACACAGGATGCGCAACATCCGTGCAAGTCCTGGTGACTTTCTCCCCTGCACTGCACCGATCAGATAGATCAGTGTGGGGCAGGAGAAAGGAGAACAGTTCTTTCAGTGATCATGAAGGATGCTGTCAGTGTTTTCCTCCATCAGAATAAGCAGCCTCTAGACTGTAAGAAACACACACATTTTAACATCATTTTGATTGTCTAAAATTTACTGCAGCTAAAAATTACATTTGGTTTACAATGCATTTTGCCAGATATGTTGTCACTTGTCAAAGCTAAGAATTTTACATGCTGGGTTTTTTTATGGCACATTTAGCACTGATAAGTTGTCACACTCTTGCTTAATATGTTAACATTCTGTCTGTAAACTGTATATGCATAGCTACCTTTTTGAAGCAATATTGAGATTTACTTAAGAACGTGGGGCCCAATAAATACCATCAATGGTGCCCAGTCCAAGAGATGGTGGATCCTATAGGTAAACACCACCTCATCATGCACTAAAACTTACTAAAAAAAAAAAAAGATGTGAAGTTCACACATATAGAAAATGGACATTTTGTGAATACATATTACACGTATTGTAAAATAGATAGAGCTCATATGTAGAGTTTGTTTGATAAACTTTCCTACTACTTTGTCTAAATTAGAAGCAAATTGGTTGAACATTACTTCTACCTAAAATGGCAGAAAACGCACCTATCTTGGTGATGGACAGGACAGCTAGAGGGGATATGGAGGAGGCTGTTATTTTTTTTTTAATAGGTGTACTTTCACCAATTTGCTGATAATTCATTGAAAGTAGATGATCGGTACAATTGCTGCCAATGCATTTTTTAAAGCTGTATTGTCATGAGTCAAATTTGATCATGTTAGGTTCTTGCATAGGTCCTATAGCATTGATAAGTTTCCACCCTCTTTCCTACATACACACATCTCTCCTGCATACACACAACTCTACTACTATCACACACGCAATTTTCCGAAACACACACACAACTCTCCTCCATACACAAACACAGTTCTAACACATATAGCTTTTCTACAGCTTTGAAGTATGCACTCACACCTCTGTTACATACACGCACTGTTTTGCTACATACTTGTACACAGCTTTCTTACATACCATACACCAACAGCTCTCTTATATACTCATGCAGCTCCACACACACAAACACTTATATATATATATATATATGTACACTCATCCATCGTATACATTACCACATCTTGAAATTCCTTCCAGGAATGTGACTGATCACATGACCTGAAAGGTTCAATGGCTAATCAACAACTTTGTTTGATTGGGACCCTATCCATGCCACCTCACATATCAGGAGTGTCGTTCTTCTTTTCATAAAGAGGTCCAAGGGCTAGTCTTGCAGAAGTTTTTTCAGCTACACAGGATGCGCAACATCCGTGCAAGTCCTGGTGACTTTCTCCCCTGCACTGCACCGATCAGATAGATCAGTGTGGGGCAGGAGAAAGGAGAACAGTTCTTTCAGTGATCATGAAGGATGCTGTCAGTGTTTTCCTCCATCAGAATAAGCAGCCTCTAGACTGTAAGAAACACACACATTTTAACATCATTTTGATTGTCTAAAATTTACTGCAGCTAAAAATTACATTTGGTTTACAATGTATTTTGCCAGATATGTTGTCACTTGTCAAAGCTAAGAATTTTACATGCTGGGTTTTTTTATGGCACATTTAGCACTGATAAGTTGTCACACTCTTGCTTAATATGTTAACATTCTGTCTGTAAACTGTATATGCATAGCTACCTTTTTGAAGCAATATTGAGATTTACTTAAGAACGTGGGGCCCAATAAATACCATCAATGGTGCCCAGTCCAAGAGATGGTGGATCCTATAGGTAAACACCACCTCATCATGCACTAAAACTTACTAAAAAAAAAAAAAGATGTGAAGTTCACACATATAGAAAATGGACATTTTGTGAATACATATTACACGTATTGTAAAATAGATAGAGCTCATATGTAGAGTTTGTTTGATAAACTTTCCTACTACTTTGTCTAAATTAGAAGCAAATTGGTTGAACATTACTTCTACCTAAAATGGCAGAAAATGCACCTATCTTGGTGATGGACAGGACAGCTAGAGGGGATATGGAGGAGGCTGTTATTTTTTTTTTAATAGGTGTACTTTCACCAATTTGCTGATAATTCATTGAAAGTAGATGATCGGTACAATTGCTGCCAATGCATTTTTTAAAGCTGTATTGTCATGAGTCAAATTTGATCATGTTAGGTTCTTGCATAGGTCCTATAGCATTGATAAGTTTCCACCCTCTTTCCTACATACACACATCTCTCCTGCATACACACAACTCTACTACTATCACACACGCAATTTTCCGAAATACACACACAACTCTCCTCCATACACAAACACAGTTCTAACACATATAGCTTTTCTACAGCTTTGAAGTATGCACTCACACCTCTGTTACATACACGCACTGTTTTGCTACATACTTGTACACAGCTTTCTTACATACCATACACCAACAGCTCTCTTATATACTCATGCAGCTCCACACACACAAACACTTATATATATATATATATATGTACACTCATCCATCGTATACATTACCACATCTTGAAATTCCTTCCAGGAATGTGACTGATCACATGACCTGAAAGGTTCAATGGCTAATCAACAACTTTGTTTGATTGGGACCCTATCCATGCCACCTCACATATCAGGAGTGTCGTTCTTCTTTTCATAAAGAGGTCCAAGGGCTAGTCTTGCAGAAGTTTTTTCAGCTACACAGGATGCGCAACATCCGTGCAAGTCCTGGTGACTTTCTCCCCTGCACTGCACCGATCAGATAGATCAGTGTGGGGCAGGAGAAAGGAGAACAGTTCTTTCAGTGATCATGAAGGATGCTGTCAGTGTTTTCCTCCATCAGAATAAGCAGCCTCTAGACTGTAAGAAACACACACATTTTAACATCATTTTGATTGTCTAAAATTTACTGCAGCTAAAAATTACATTTGGTTTACAATGCATTTTGCCAGATATGTTGTCACTTGTCAAAGCTAAGAATTTTACATGCTGGCTTTTTTTATGGCACATTTAGCACTGATAAGTTGTCACACTCTTGCTTAATATGTTAACATTCTGTCTGTAAACTGTATATGCATAGCTACCTTTTTGAAGCAATATTGAGATTTACTTAAGAACGTGGGGCCCAATAAATACCATCAATGGTGCCCAGTCCAAGAGATGGTGGATCCTATAGGTAAACACCACCTCATCATGCACTAAAACTTACTAAAAAAAAAAAAGATGTGAAGTTCACACATATAGAAAATGGACATTTTGTGAATACATATTACACGTATTGTAAAATAGATAGAGCTCATATGTAGAGTTTGTTTGATAAACTTTCCTACTACTTTGTCTAAATTAGAAGCAAATTGGTTGAACATTACTTCTACCTAAAATGGCAGAAAACGCACCTATCTTGGTGATGGACAGGACAGCTAGAGGGGATATGGAGGAGGCTGTTATTTTTTTTTTAATAGGTGTACTTTCACCAATTTGCTGATAATTCATTGAAAGTAGATGATCGGTACAATTGCTGCCAATGCATTTTTTAAAGCTGTATTGTCATGAGTCAAATTTGATCATGTTAGGTTCTTGCATAGGTCCTATAGCATTGATAAGTTTCCACCCTCTTTCCTACATACACACATCTCTCCTGCATACACACAACTCTACTACTATCACACACGCAATTTTCCGAAATACACACACAACTCTCCTCCATACACAAACACAGTTCTAACACATATAGCTTTTCTACAGCTTTGAAGTATGCACTCACACCTCTGTTACATACACGCACTGTTTTGCTACATACTTGTACACAGCTTTCTTACATACACCAACAGCTCTCTTATATACTCATGCAGCTCCACACACACAAACACTTATATATATATATATATATATATATATATATATATATGTACACTCATCCATCGTATACATTACCACATCTTGAAATTCCTTCCAGGAATGTGACTGATCACATGACCTGAAAGGTTCAATGGCTAATCAACAACTTTGTTTGATTGGGACCCTATCCATGCCACCTCACATATCAGGAGTGTCGTTCTTCTTTTCATAAAGAGGTCCAAGGGCTAGTCTTGCAGAAGTTTTTTCAGCTACACAGGATGCGCAACATCCGTGCAAGTCCTGGTGACTTTCTCCCCTGCACTGCACCGATCAGATAGATCAGTGTGGGGCAGGAGAAAGGAGAACAGTTCTTTCAGTGATCATGAAGGATGCTGTCAGTGTTTTCCTCCATCAGAATAAGCAGCCTCTAGACTGTAAGAAACACACACATTTTAACATCATTTTGATTGTCTAAAATTTACTGCAGCTAAAAATTACATTTGGTTTACAATGCATTTTGCCAGATATGTTGTCACTTGTCAAAGCTAAGAATTTTACATGCTGGGTTTTTTTATGGCACATTTAGCACTGATAAGTTGTCACACTCTTGCTTAATATGTTAACATTCTGTCTGTAAACTGTATATGCATAGCTACCTTTTTGAAGCAATATTGAGATTTACTTAAGAACGTGGGGCCCAATAAATACCATCAATGGTGCCCAGTCCAAGAGATGGTGGATCCTATAGGTAAACACCACCTCATCATGCACTAAAACTTACTAAAAAAAAAAAAAGATGTGAAGTTCACACATATAGAAAATGGACATTTTGTGAATACATATTACACGTATTGTAAAATAGATAGAGCTCATATGTAGAGTTTGTTTGATAAACTTTCCTACTACTTTGTCTAAATTAGAAGCAAATTGGTTGAACATTACTTCTACCTAAAATGGCAGACAACGCACCTATCTTGGTGATGGACAGGACAGCTAGAGGGGATATGGAGGAGGCTGTTATTTTTTTTTTAATAGGTGTACTTTCACCAATTTGCTGATAATTCATTGAAAGTAGATGATCGGTACAATTGCTGCCAATGCATTTTTTAAAGCTGTATTGTCATGAGTCAAATTTGATCATGTTAGGTTCTTGCATAGGTCCTATAGCATTGATAAGTTTCCACCCTCTTTCCTACATACACACATCTCTCCTGCATACACACAACTCTACTACTATCACACACGCAATTTTCCGAAATACACACACAACTCTCCTCCATACACAAACACAGTTCTAACACATATAGCTTTTCTACAGCTTTGAAGTATGCACTCACACCTCTGTTACATACACGCACTGTTTTGCTACATACTTGTACACAGCTTTCTTACATACCATACACCAACAGCTCTCTTATATACTCATGCAGCTCCACACACACAAACACTTATATATATATATATATATGTACACTCATCCATCGTATACATTACCACATCTTGAAATTCCTTCCAGGAATGTGACTGATCACATGACCTGAAAGGTTCAATGGCTAATCAACAACTTTGTTTGATTGGGACCCTATCCATGCCACCTCACATATCAGGAGTGTCGTTCTTCTTTTCATAAAGAGGTCCAAGGGCTAGTCTTGCAGAAGTTTTTTCAGCTACACAGGATGCGCAACATCCGTGCAAGTCCTGGTGACTTTCTCCCCTGCACTGCACCGATCAGATAGATCAGTGTGGGGCAGGAGAAAGGAGAACAGTTCTTTCAGTGATCATGAAGGATGCTGTCAGTGTTTTCCTCCATCAGAATAAGCAGCCTCTAGACTGTAAGAAACACACACATTTTAACATCATTTTGATTGTCTAAAATTTACTGCAGCTAAAAATTACATTTGGTTTACAATGCATTTTGCCAGATATGTTGTCACTTGTCAAAGCTAAGAATTTTACATGCTGGCTTTTTTTATGGCACATTTAGCACTGATAAGTTGTCACACTCTTGCTTAATATGTTAACATTCTGTCTGTAAACTGTATATGCATAGCTACCTTTTTGAAGCAATATTGAGATTTACTTAAGAACGTGGGGCCCAATAAATACCATCAATGGTGCCCAGTCCAAGAGATGGTGGATCCTATAGGTAAACACCACCTCATCATGCACTAAAACTTACTAAAAAAAAAAAAGATGTGAAGTTCACACATATAGAAAATGGACATTTTGTGAATACATATTACACGTATTGTAAAATAGATAGAGCTCATATGTAGAGTTTGTTTGATAAACTTTCCTACTACTTTGTCTAAATTAGAAGCAAATTGGTTGAACATTACTTCTACCTAAAATGGCAGAAAACGCACCTATCTTGGTGATGGACAGGACAGCTAGAGGGGATATGGAGGAGGCTGTTATTTTTTTTTTAATAGGTGTACTTTCACCAATTTGCTGATAATTCATTGAAAGTAGATGATCGGTACAATTGCTGCCAATGCATTTTTTAAAGCTGTATTGTCATGAGTCAAATTTGATCATGTTAGGTTCTTGCATAGGTCCTATAGCATTGATAAGTTTCCACCCTCTTTCCTACATACACACATCTCTCCTGCATACACACAACTCTACTACTATCACACACGCAATTTTCCGAAATACACACACAACTCTCCTCCATACACAAACACAGTTCTAACACATATAGCTTTTCTACAGCTTTGAAGTATGCACTCACACCTCTGTTACATACACGCACTGTTTTGCTACATACTTGTACACAGCTTTCTTACATACACCAACAGCTCTCTTATATACTCATGCAGCTCCACACACACAAACACTTATATATATATATATATATATATATATATGTACACTCATCCATCGTATACATTACCACATCTTGAAATTCCTTCCAGGAATGTGACTGATCACATGACCTGAAAGGTTCAATGGCTAATCAACAACTTTGTTTGATTGGGACCCTATCCATGCCACCTCACATATCAGGAGTGTCGTTCTTCTTTTCATAAAGAGGTCCAAGGGCTAGTCTTGCAGAAGTTTTTTCAGCTACACAGGATGCGCAACATCCGTGCAAGTCCTGGTGACTTTCTCCCCTGCACTGCACCGATCAGATAGATCAGTGTGGGGCAGGAGAAAGGAGAACAGTTCTTTCAGTGATCATGAAGGATGCTGTCAGTGTTTTCCTCCATCAGAATAAGCAGCCTCTAGACTGTAAGAAACACACACATTTTAACATCATTTTGATTGTCTAAAATTTACTGCAGCTAAAAATTACATTTGGTTTACAATGCATTTTGCCAGATATGTTGTCACTTGTCAAAGCTAAGAATTTTACATGCTGGGTTTTTTTATGGCACATTTAGCACTGATAAGTTGTCACACTCTTGCTTAATATGTTAACATTCTGTCTGTAAACTGTATATGCATAGCTACCTTTTTGAAGCAATATTGAGATTTACTTAAGAACGTGGGGCCCAATAAATACCATCAATGGTGCCCAGTCCAAGAGATGGTGGATCCTATAGGTAAACACCACCTCATCATGCACTAAAACTTACTAAAAAAAAAAAAAGATGTGAAGTTCACACATATAGAAAATGGACATTTTGTGAATACATATTACACGTATTGTAAAATAGATAGAGCTCATATGTAGAGTTTGTTTGATAAACTTTCCTACTACTTTGTCTAAATTAGAAGCAAATTGGTTGAACATTACTTCTACCTAAAATGGCAGAAAACGCACCTATCTTGGTGATGGACAGGACAGCTAGAGGGGATATGGAGGAGGCTGTTATTTTTTTTTTAATAGGTGTACTTTCACCAATTTGCTGATAATTCATTGAAAGTAGATGATCGGTACAATTGCTGCCAATGCATTTTTTAAAGCTGTATTGTCATGAGTCAAATTTGATCATGTTAGGTTCTTGCATAGGTCCTATAGCATTGATAAGTTTCCACCCTCTTTCCTACATACACACATCTCTCCTGCATACACACAACTCTACTACTATCACACACGCAATTTTCCAAAATACACACACAACTCTCCTCCATACACAAACACAGTTCTAACACATATAGCTTTTCTACAGCTTTGAAGTATGCACTCACACCTCTGTTACATACACGCACTGTTTTGCTACATACTTGTACACAGCTTTCTTACATACCATACACCAACAGCTCTCTTATATACTCATGCAGCTCCACACACACAAACACTTATATATATATATATATATGTACACTCATCCATCGTATACATTACCACATCTTGAAATTCCTTCCAGGAATGTGACTGATCACATGACCTGAAAGGTTCAATGGCTAATCAACAACTTTGTTTGATTGGGACCCTATCCATGCCACCTCACATATCAGGAGTGTCGTTCTTCTTTTCATAAAGAGGTCCAAGGGCTAGTCTTGCAGAAGTTTTTTCAGCTACACAGGATGCGCAACATCCGTGCAAGTCCTGGTGACTTTCTCCCCTGCACTGCACCGATCAGATAGATCAGTGTGGGGCAGGAGAAAGGAGAACAGTTCTTTCAGTGATCATGAAGGATGCTGTCAGTGTTTTCCTCCATCAGAATAAGCAGCCTCTAGACTGTAAGAAACACACACATTTTAACATCATTTTGATTGTCTAAAATTTACTGCAGCTAAAAATTACATTTGGTTTACAATGCATTTTGCCAGATATGTTGTCACTTGTCAAAGCTAAGAATTTTACATGCTGGCTTTTTTTATGGCACATTTAGCACTGATAAGTTGTCACACTCTTGCTTAATATGTTAACATTCTGTCTGTAAACTGTATATGCATAGCTACCTTTTTGAAGCAATATTGAGATTTACTTAAGAACGTGGGGCCCAATAAATACCATCAATGGTGCCCAGTCCAAGAGATGGTGGATCCTATAGGTAAACACCACCTCATCATGCACTAAAACTTACTAAAAAAAAAAAAAGATGTGAAGTTCACACATATAGAAAATGGACATTTTGTGAATACATATTACACGTATTGTAAAATAGATAGAGCTCATATGTAGAGTTTGTTTGATAAACTTTCCTACTACTTTGTATAAATTAGAAGCAAATTGGTTGAACATTACTTCTACCTAAAATGGCAGAAAACGCACCTATCTTGGTGATGGACAGGACAGCTAGAGGGGATATGGAGGAGGCTGTTATTTTTTTTTTAATAGGTGTACTTTCACCAATTTGCTGATAATTCATTGAAAGTAGATGATCGGTACAATTGCTGCCAATGCATTTTTTAAAGCTGTATTGTCATGAGTCAAATTTGATCATGTTAGGTTCTTGCATAGGTCCTATAGCATTGATAAGTTTCCACCCTCTTTCCTACATACACACATCTCTCCTGCATACACACAACTCTACTACTATCACACACGCAATTTTCCGAAATACACACACAACTCTCCTCCATACACAAACACAGTTCTAACACATATAGCTTTTCTACAGCTTTGAAGTATGCACTCACACCTCTGTTACATACACGCACTGTTTTGCTACATACTTGTACACAGCTTTCTTACATACACCAACAGCTCTCTTATATACTCATGCAGCTCCACACACACAAACACTTATATATATATATATATATATATATATATATATATATATATGTACACTCATCCATCGTATACATTACCACATCTTGAAATTCCTTCCAGGAATGTGACTGATCACATGACCTGAAAGGTTCAATGGCTAATCAACAACTTTGTTTGATTGGGACCCTATCCATGCCACCTCACATATCAGGAGTGTCGTTCTTCTTTTCATAAAGAGGTCCAAGGGCTAGTCTTGCAGAAGTTTTTTCAGCTACACAGGATGCGCAACATCCGTGCAAGTCCTGGTGACTTTCTCCCCTGCACTGCACCGATCAGATAGATCAGTGTGGGGCAGGAGAAAGGAGAACAGTTCTTTCAGTGATCATGAAGGATGCTGTCAGTGTTTTCCTCCATCAGAATAAGCAGCCTCTAGACTGTAAGAAACACACACATTTTAACATCATTTTGATTGTCTAAAATTTACTGCAGCTAAAAATTACATTTGGTTTACAATGCATTTTGCCAGATATGTTGTCACTTGTCAAAGCTAAGAATTTTACATGCTGGGTTTTTTTATGGCACATTTAGCACTGATAAGTTGTCACACTCTTGCTTAATATGTTAACATTCTGTCTGTAAACTGTATATGCATAGCTACCTTTTTGAAGCAATATTGAGATTTACTTAAGAACGTGGGGCCCAATAAATACCATCAATGGTGCCCAGTCCAAGAGATGGTGGATCCTATAGGTAAACACCACCTCATCATGCACTAAAACTTACTAAAAAAAAAAAAAGATGTGAAGTTCACACATATAGAAAATGGACATTTTGTGAATACATATTACACGTATTGTAAAATAGATAGAGCTCATATGTAGAGTTTGTTTGATAAACTTTCCTACTACTTTGTCTAAATTAGAAGCAAATTGGTTGAACATTACTTCTACCTAAAATGGCAGAAAACGCACCTATCTTGGTGATGGACAGGACAGCTAGAGGGGATATGGAGGAGGCTGTTATTTTTTTTTTAATAGGTGTACTTTCACCAATTTGCTGATAATTCATTGAAAGTAGATGATCGGTACAATTGCTGCCAATGCATTTTTTAAAGCTGTATTGTCATGAGTCAAATTTGATCATGTTAGGTTCTTGCATAGGTCCTATAGCATTGATAAGTTTCCACCCTCTTTCCTACATACACACATCTCTCCTGCATACACACAACTCTACTACTATCACACACGCAATTTTCCGAAATACACACACAACTCTCCTCCATACACAAACACAGCTCTAACACATATAGCTTTTCTACAGCTTTGAAGTATGCACTCACACCTCTGTTACATACACGCACTGTTTTGCTACATACTTGTACACAGCTTTCTTACATACACCAACAGCTCTCTTATATACTCATGCAGCTCCACACACACAAACACTTATATATATATATATATATATATATATATATATGTACACTCATCCATCGTATACATTACCACATCTTGAAATTCCTTCCAGGAATGTGACTGATCACATGACCTGAAAGGTTCAATGGCTAATCAACAACTTTGTTTGATTGGGACCCTATCCATGCCACCTCACATATCAGGAGTGTCGTTCTTCTTTTCATAAAGAGGTCCAAGGGCTAGTCTTGCAGAAGTTTTTTCAGCTACACAGGATGCGCAACATCCGTGCAAGTCCTGGTGACTTTCTCCCCTGCACTGCACCGATCAGATAGATCAGTGTGGGGCAGGAGAAAGGAGAACAGTTCTTTCAGTGATCATGAAGGATGCTGTCAGTGTTTTCCTCCATCAGAATAAGCAGCCTCTAGACTGTAAGAAACACACACATTTTAACATCATTTTGATTGTCTAAAATTTACTGCAGCTAAAAATTACATTTGGTTTACAATGCATTTTGCCAGATATGTTGTCACTTGTCAAAGCTAAGAATTTTACATGCTGGCTTTTTTTATGGCACATTTAGCACTGATAAGTTGTCACACTCTTGCTTAATATGTTAACATTCTGTCTGTAAACTGTATATGCATAGCTACCTTTTTGAAGCAATATTGAGATTTACTTAAGAACGTGGGGCCCAATAAATACCATCAATGGTGCCCAGTCCAAGAGATGGTGGATCCTATAGGTAAACACCACCTCATCATGCACTAAAACTTACTAAAAAAAAAAAAAGATGTGAAGTTCACACATATAGAAAATGGACATTTTGTGAATACATATTACACGTATTGTAAAATAGATAGAGCTCATATGTAGAGTTTGTTTGATAAACTTTCCTACTACTTTGTCTAAATTAGAAGCAAATTGGTTGAACATTACTTCTACCTAAAATGGCAGAAAACGCACCTATCTTGGTGATGGACAGGACAGCTAGAGGGGATATGGAGGAGGCTGTTATTTTTTTTTTAATAGGTGTACTTTCACCAATTTGCTGATAATTCATTGAAAGTAGATGATCGGTACAATTGCTGCCAATGCATTTTTTAAAGCTGTATTGTCATGAGTCAAATTTGATCATGTTAGGTTCTTGCATAGGTCCTATAGCATTGATAAGTTTCCACCCTCTTTCCTACATACACACATCTCTCCTGCATACACACAACTCTACTACTATCACACACGCAATTTTCCGAAATACACACACAACTCTCCTCCATACACAAACACAGTTCTAACACATATAGCTTTTCTACAGCTTTGAAGTATGCACTCACACCTCTGTTACATACACGCACTGTTTTGCTACATACTTGTACACAGCTTTCTTACATACCATACACCAACAGCTCTCTTATATACTCATGCAGCTCCACACACACAAACACTTATATATATATATATATATGTACACTCATCCATCGTATACATTACCACATCTTGAAATTCCTTCCAGGAATGTGACTGATCACATGACCTGAAAGGTTCAATGGCTAATCAACAACTTTGTTTGATTGGGACCCTATCCATGCCACCTCACATATCAGGAGTGTCGTTCTTCTTTTCATAAAGAGGTCCAAGGGCTAGTCTTGCAGAAGTTTTTTCAGCTACACAGGATGCGCAACATCCGTGCAAGTCCTGGTGACTTTCTCCCCTGCACTGCACCGATCAGATAGATCAGTGTGGGGCAGGAGAAAGGAGAACAGTTCTTTCAGTGATCATGAAGGATGCTGTCAGTGTTTTCCTCCATCAGAATAAGCAGCCTCTAGACTGTAAGAAACACACACATTTTAACATCATTTTGATTGTCTAAAATTTACTGCAGCTAAAAATTACATTTGGTTTACAATGCATTTTGCCAGATATGTTGTCACTTGTCAAAGCTAAGAATTTTACATGCTGGCTTTTTTTATGGCACATTTAGCACTGATAAGTTGTCACACTCTTGCTTAATATGTTAACATTCTGTCTGTAAACTGTATATGCATAGCTACCTTTTTGAAGCAATATTGAGATTTACTTAAGAACGTGGGGCCCAATAAATACCATCAATGGTGCCCAGTCCAAGAGATGGTGGATCCTATAGGTAAACACCACCTCATCATGCACTAAAACTTACTAAAAAAAAAAAAGATGTGAAGTTCACACATATAGAAAATGGACATTTTGTGAATACATATTACACGTATTGTAAAATAGATAGAGCTCATATGTAGAGTTTGTTTGATAAACTTTCCTACTACTTTGTCTAAATTAGAAGCAAATTGGTTGAACATTACTTCTACCTAAAATGGCAGAAAACGCACCTATCTTGGTGATGGACAGGACAGCTAGAGGGGATATGGAGGAGGCTGTTATTTTTTTTTTAATAGGTGTACTTTCACCAATTTGCTGATAATTCATTGAAAGTAGATGATCGGTACAATTGCTGCCAATGCATTTTTTAAAGCTGTATTGTCATGAGTCAAATTTGATCATGTTAGGTTCTTGCATAGGTCCTATAGCATTGATAAGTTTCCACCCTCTTTCCTACATACACACATCTCTCCTGCATACACACAACTCTACTACTATCACACACGCAATTTTCCGAAATACACACACAACTCTCCTCCATACACAAACACAGTTCTAACACATATAGCTTTTCTACAGCTTTGAAGTATGCACTCACACCTCTGTTACATACACGCACTGTTTTGCTACATACTTGTACACAGCTTTCTTACATACACCAACAGCTCTCTTATATACTCATGCAGCTCCACACACACAAACACTTATATATATATATATACATATATATATATATATATGTACACTCATCCATCGTATACATTACCACATCTTGAAATTCCTTCCAGGAATGTGACTGATCACATGACCTGAAAGGTTCAATGGCTAATCAACAACTTTGTTTGATTGGGACCCTATCCATGCCACCTCACATATCAGGAGTGTCGTTCTTCTTTTCATAAAGAGGTCCAAGGGCTAGTCTTGCAGAAGTTTTTTCAGCTACACAGGATGCGCAACATCCGTGCAAGTCCTGGTGACTTTCTCCCCTGCACTGCACCGATCAGATAGATCAGTGTGGGGCAGGAGAAAGGAGAACAGTTCTTTCAGTGATCATGAAGGATGCTGTCAGTGTTTTCCTCCATCAGAATAAGCAGCCTCTAGACTGTAAGAAACACACACATTTTAACATCATTTTGATTGTCTAAAATTTACTGCAGCTAAAAATTACATTTGGTTTACAATGCATTTTGCCAGATATGTTGTCACTTGTCAAAGCTAAGAATTTTACATGCTGGGTTTTTTTATGGCACATTTAGCACTGATAAGTTGTCACACTCTTGCTTAATATGTTAACATTCTGTCTGTAAACTGTATATGCATAGCTACCTTTTTGAAGCAATATTGAGATTTACTTAAGAACGTGGGGCCCAATAAATACCATCAATGGTGCCCAGTCCAAGAGATGGTGGATCCTATAGGTAAACACCACCTCATCATGCACTAAAACTTACTAAAAAAAAAAAAAGATGTGAAGTTCACACATATAGAAAATGGACATTTTGTGAATACATATTACACGTATTGTAAAATAGATAGAGCTCATATGTAGAGTTTGTTTGATAAACTTTCCTACTACTTTGTCTAAATTAGAAGCAAATTGGTTGAACATTACTTCTACCTAAAATGGCAGAAAACGCACCTATCTTGGTGATGGACAGGACAGCTAGAGGGGATATGGAGGAGGCTGTTATTTTTTTTTTAATAGGTGTACTTTCACCAATTTGCTGATAATTCATTGAAAGTAGATGATCGGTACAATTGCTGCCAATGCATTTTTTAAAGCTGTATTGTCATGAGTCAAATTTGATCATGTTAGGTTCTTGCATAGGTCCTATAGCATTGATAAGTTTCCACCCTCTTTCCTACATACACACATCTCTCCTGCATACACACAACTCTACTACTATCACACACGCAATTTTCCGAAATACACACACAACTCTCCTCCATACACAAACACAGCTCTAACACATATAGCTTTTCTACAGCTTTGAAGTATGCACTCACACCTCTGTTACATACACGCACTGTTTTGCTACATACTTGTACACAGCTTTCTTACATACACCAACAGCTCTCTTATATACTCATGCAGCTCCACACACACAAACACTTATATATATATATATATATATATATATATATATATGTACACTCATCCATCGTATACATTACCACATCTTGAAATTCCTTCCAGGAATGTGACTGATCACATGACCTGAAAGGTTCAATGGCTAATCAACAACTTTGTTTGATTGGGACCCTATCCATGCCACCTCACATATCAGGAGTGTCGTTCTTCTTTTCATAAAGAGGTCCAAGGGCTAGTCTTGCAGAAGTTTTTTCAGCTACACAGGATGCGCAACATCCGTGCAAGTCCTGGTGACTTTCTCCCCTGCACTGCACCGATCAGATAGATCAGTGTGGGGCAGGAGAAAGGAGAACAGTTCTTTCAGTGATCATGAAGGATGCTGTCAGTGTTTTCCTCCATCAGAATAAGCAGCCTCTAGACTGTAAGAAACACACACATTTTAACATCATTTTGATTGTCTAAAATTTACTGCAGCTAAAAATTACATTTGGTTTACAATGCATTTTGCCAGATATGTTGTCACTTGTCAAAGCTAAGAATTTTACATGCTGGGTTTTTTTATGGCACATTTAGCACTGATAAGTTGTCACACTCTTGCTTAATATGTTAACATTCTGTCTGTAAACTGTATATGCATAGCTACCTTTTTGAAGCAATATTGAGATTTACTTAAGAACGTGGGGCCCAATAAATACCATCAATGGTGCCCAGTCCAAGAGATGGTGGATCCTATAGGTAAACACCACCTCATCATGCACTAAAACTTACTAAAAAAAAAAAAAGATGTGAAGTTCACACATATAGAAAATGGACATTTTGTGAATACATATTACACGTATTGTAAAATAGATAGAGCTCATATGTAGAGTTTGTTTGATAAACTTTCCTACTACTTTGTCTAAATTAGAAGCAAATTGGTTGAACATTACTTCTACCTAAAATGGCAGAAAACGCACCTATCTTGGTGATGGACAGGACAGCTAGAGGGGATATGGAGGAGGCTGTTATTTTTTTTTTAATAGGTGTACTTTCACCAATTTGCTGATAATTCATTGAAAGTAGATGATCGGTACAATTGCTGCCAATGCATTTTTTAAAGCTGTATTGTCATGAGTCAAATTTGATCATGTTAGGTTCTTGCATAGGTCCTATAGCATTGATAAGTTTCCACCCTCTTTCCTACATACACACATCTCTCCTGCATACACACAACTCTACTACTATCACACACGCAATTTTCCGAAATACACACACAACTCTCCTCCATACACAAACACAGTTCTAACACATATAGCTTTTCTACAGCTTTGAAGTATGCACTCACACCTCTGTTACATACACGCACTGTTTTGCTACATACTTGTACACAGCTTTCTTACATACCATACACCAACAGCTCTCTTATATACTCATGCAGCTCCACACACACAAACACTTATATATATATATATATATGTACACTCATCCATCGTATACATTACCACATCTTGAAATTCCTTCCAGGAATGTGACTGATCACATGACCTGAAAGGTTCAATGGCTAATCAACAACTTTGTTTGATTGGGACCCTATCCATGCCACCTCACATATCAGGAGTGTCGTTCTTCTTTTCATAAAGAGGTCCAAGGGCTAGTCTTGCAGAAGTTTTTTCAGCTACACAGGATGCGCAACATCCGTGCAAGTCCTGGTGACTTTCTCCCCTGCACTGCACCGATCAGATAGATCAGTGTGGGGCAGGAGAAAGGAGAACAGTTCTTTCAGTGATCATGAAGGATGCTGTCAGTGTTTTCCTCCATCAGAATAAGCAGCCTCTAGACTGTAAGAAACACACACATTTTAACATCATTTTGATTGTCTAAAATTTACTGCAGCTAAAAATTACATTTGGTTTACAATGCATTTTGCCAGATATGTTGTCACTTGTCAAAGCTAAGAATTTTACATGCTGGGTTTTTTTATGGCACATTTAGCACTGATAAGTTGTCACACTCTTGCTTAATATGTTAACATTCTGTCTGTAAACTGTATATGCATAGCTACCTTTTTGAAGCAATATTGAGATTTACTTAAGAACGTGGGGCCCAATAAATACCATCAATGGTGCCCAGTCCAAGAGATGGTGGATCCTATAGGTAAACACCACCTCATCATGCACTAAAACTTACTAAAAAAAAAAAAAGATGTGAAGTTCACACATATAGAAAATGGACATTTTGTGAATACATATTACACGTATTGTAAAATAGATAGAGCTCATATGTAGAGTTTGTTTGATAAACTTTCCTACTACTTTGTCTAAATTAGAAGCAAATTGGTTGAACATTACTTCTACCTAAAATGGCAGAAAACGCACCTATCTTGGTGATGGACAGGACAGCTAGAGGGGATATGGAGGAGGCTGTTATTTTTTTTTTAATAGGTGTACTTTCACCAATTTGCTGATAATTCATTGAAAGTAGATGATCGGTACAATTGCTGCCAATGCATTTTTTAAAGCTGTATTGTCATGAGTCAAATTTGATCATGTTAGGTTCTTGCATAGGTCCTATAGCATTGATAAGTTTCCACCCTCTTTCCTACATACACACATCTCTCCTGCATACACACAACTCTACTACTATCACACACGCAATTTTCCGAAATACACACACAACTCTCCTCCATACACAAACACAGTTCTAACACATATAGCTTTTCTACAGCTTTGAAGTATGCACTCACACCTCTGTTACATACACGCACTGTTTTGCTACATACTTGTACACAGCTTTCTTACATACCATACACCAACAGCTCTCTTATATACTCATGCAGCTCCACACACACAAACACTTATATATATATATATATATGTACACTCATCCATCGTATACATTACCACATCTTGAAATTCCTTCCAGGAATGTGACTGATCACATGACCTGAAAGGTTCAATGGCTAATCAACAACTTTGTTTGATTGGGACCCTATCCATGCCACCTCACATATCAGGAGTGTCGTTCTTCTTTTCATAAAGAGGTCCAAGGGCTAGTCTTGCAGAAGTTTTTTCAGCTACACAGGATGCGCAACATCCGTGCAAGTCCTGGTGACTTTCTCCCCTGCACTGCACCGATCAGATAGATCAGTGTGGGGCAGGAGAAAGGAGAACAGTTCTTTCAGTGATCATGAAGGATGCTGTCAGTGTTTTCCTCCATCAGAATAAGCAGCCTCTAGACTGTAAGAAACACACACATTTTAACATCATTTTGATTGTCTAAAATTTACTGCAGCTAAAAATTACATTTGGTTTACAATGCATTTTGCCAGATATGTTGTCACTTGTCAAAGCTAAGAATTTTACATGCTGGCTTTTTTTATGGCACATTTAGCACTGATAAGTTGTCACACTCTTGCTTAATATGTTAACATTCTGTCTGTAAACTGTATATGCATAGCTACCTTTTTGAAGCAATATTGAGATTTACTTAAGAACGTGGGGCCCAATAAATACCATCAATGGTGCCCAGTCCAAGAGATGGTGGATCCTATAGGTAAACACCACCTCATCATGCACTAAAACTTACTAAAAAAAAAAAAAGATGTGAAGTTCACACATATAGAAAATGGACATTTTGTGAATACATATTACACGTATTGTAAAATAGATAGAGCTCATATGTAGAGTTTGTTTGATAAACTTTCCTACTACTTTGTCTAAATTAGAAGCAAATTGGTTGAACATTACTTCTACCTAAAATGGCAGAAAACGCACCTATCTTGGTGATGGACAGGACAGCTAGAGGGGATATGGAGGAGGCTGTTATTTTTTTTTTAATAGGTGTACTTTCACCAATTTGCTGATAATTCATTGAAAGTAGATGATCGGTACAATTGCTGCCAATGCATTTTTTAAAGCTGTATTGTCATGAGTCAAATTTGATCATGTTAGGTTCTTGCATAGGTCCTATAGCATTGATAAGTTTCCACCCTCTTTCCTACATACACACATCTCTCCTGCATACACACAACTCTACTACTATCACACACGCAATTTTCCGAAATACACACACAACTCTCCTCCATACACAAACACAGCTCTAACACATATAGCTTTTCTACAGCTTTGAAGTATGCACTCACACCTCTGTTACATACACGCACTGTTTTGCTACATACTTGTACACAGCTTTCTTACATACACCAACAGCTCTCTTATATACTCATGCAGCTCCACACACACAAACACTTATATATATATATATATATATATATATATATATATGTACACTCATCCATCGTATACATTACCACATCTTGAAATTCCTTCCAGGAATGTGACTGATCACATGACCTGAAAGGTTCAATGGCTAATCAACAACTTTGTTTGATTGGGACCCTATCCATGCCACCTCACATATCAGGAGTGTCGTTCTTCTTTTCATAAAGAGGTCCAAGGGCTAGTCTTGCAGAAGTTTTTTCAGCTACACAGGATGCGCAACATCCGTGCAAGTCCTGGTGACTTTCTCCCCTGCACTGCACCGATCAGATAGATCAGTGTGGGGCAGGAGAAAGGAGAACAGTTCTTTCAGTGATCATGAAGGATGCTGTCAGTGTTTTCCTCCATCAGAATAAGCAGCCTCTAGACTGTAAGAAACACACACATTTTAACATCATTTTGATTGTCTAAAATTTACTGCAGCTAAAAATTACATTTGGTTTACAATGCATTTTGCCAGATATGTTGTCACTTGTCAAAGCTAAGAATTTTACATGCTGGGTTTTTTTATGGCACATTTAGCACTGATAAGTTGTCACACTCTTGCTTAATATGTTAACATTCTGTCTGTAAACTGTATATGCATAGCTACCTTTTTGAAGCAATATTGAGATTTACTTAAGAACGTGGGGCCCAATAAATACCATCAATGGTGCCCAGTCCAAGAGATGGTGGATCCTATAGGTAAACACCACCTCATCATGCACTAAAACTTACTAAAAAAAAAAAAAGATGTGAAGTTCACACATATAGAAAATGGACATTTTGTGAATACATATTACACGTATTGTAAAATAGATAGAGCTCATATGTAGAGTTTGTTTGATAAACTTTCCTACTACTTTGTCTAAATTAGAAGCAAATTGGTTGAACATTACTTCTACCTAAAATGGCAGAAAACGCACCTATCTTGGTGATGGACAGGACAGCTAGAGGGGATATGGAGGAGGCTGTTATTTTTTTTTTAATAGGTGTACTTTCACCAATTTGCTGATAATTCATTGAAAGTAGATGATCGGTACAATTGCTGCCAATGCATTTTTTAAAGCTGTATTGTCATGAGTCAAATTTGATCATGTTAGGTTCTTGCATAGGTCCTATAGCATTGATAAGTTTCCACCCTCTTTCCTACATACACACATCTCTCCTGCATACACACAACTCTACTACTATCACACACGCAATTTTCCGAAATACACACACAACTCTCCTCCATACACAAACACAGTTCTAACACATATAGCTTTTCTACAGCTTTGAAGTATGCACTCACACCTCTGTTACATACACGCACTGTTTTGCTACATACTTGTACACAGCTTTCTTACATACCATACACCAACAGCTCTCTTATATACTCATGCAGCTCCACACACACAAACACTTATATATATATATATATATGTACACTCATCCATCGTATACATTACCACATCTTGAAATTCCTTCCAGGAATGTGACTGATCACATGACCTGAAAGGTTCAATGGCTAATCAACAACTTTGTTTGATTGGGACCCTATCCATGCCACCTCACATATCAGGAGTGTCGTTCTTCTTTTCATAAAGAGGTCCAAGGGCTAGTCTTGCAGAAGTTTTTTCAGCTACACAGGATGCGCAACATCCGTGCAAGTCCTGGTGACTTTCTCCCCTGCACTGCACCGATCAGATAGATCAGTGTGGGGCAGGAGAAAGGAGAACAGTTCTTTCAGTGATCATGAAGGATGCTGTCAGTGTTTTCCTCCATCAGAATAAGCAGCCTCTAGACTGTAAGAAACACACACATTTTAACATCATTTTGATTGTCTAAAATTTACTGCAGCTAAAAATTACATTTGGTTTACAATGCATTTTGCCAGATATGTTGTCACTTGTCAAAGCTAAGAATTTTACATGCTGGGTTTTTTTATGGCACATTTAGCACTGATAAGTTGTCACACTCTTGCTTAATATGTTAACATTCTGTCTGTAAACTGTATATGCATAGCTACCTTTTTGAAGCAATATTGAGATTTACTTAAGAACGTGGGGCCCAATAAATACCATCAATGGTGCCCAGTCCAAGAGATGGTGGATCCTATAGGTAAACACCACCTCATCATGCACTAAAACTTACTAAAAAAAAAAAAAGATGTGAAGTTCACACATATAGAAAATGGACATTTTGTGAATACATATTACACGTATTGTAAAATAGATAGAGCTCATATGTAGAGTTTGTTTGATAAACTTTCCTACTACTTTGTCTAAATTAGAAGCAAATTGGTTGAACATTACTTCTACCTAAAATGGCAGAAAACGCACCTATCTTGGTGATGGACAGGACAGCTAGAGGGGATATGGAGGAGGCTGTTATTTTTTTTTTAATAGGTGTACTTTCACCAATTTGCTGATAATTCATTGAAAGTAGATGATCGGTACAATTGCTGCCAATGCATTTTTTAAAGCTGTATTGTCATGAGTCAAATTTGATCATGTTAGGTTCTTGCATAGGTCCTATAGCATTGATAAGTTTCCACCCTCTTTCCTACATACACACATCTCTCCTGCATACACACAACTCTACTACTATCACACACGCAATTTTCCGAAATACACACACAACTCTCCTCCATACACAAACACAGTTCTAACACATATAGCTTTTCTACAGCTTTGAAGTATGCACTCACACCTCTGTTACATACACGCACTGTTTTGCTACATACTTGTACACAGCTTTCTTACATACCATACACCAACAGCTCTCTTATATACTCATGCAGCTCCACACACACAAACACTTATATATATATATATATATGTACACTCATCCATCGTATACATTACCACATCTTGAAATTCCTTCCAGGAATGTGACTGATCACATGACCTGAAAGGTTCAATGGCTAATCAACAACTTTGTTTGATTGGGACCCTATCCATGCCACCTCACATATCAGGAGTGTCGTTCTTCTTTTCATAAAGAGGTCCAAGGGCTAGTCTTGCAGAAGTTTTTTCAGCTACACAGGATGCGCAACATCCGTGCAAGTCCTGGTGACTTTCTCCCCTGCACTGCACCGATCAGATAGATCAGTGTGGGGCAGGAGAAAGGAGAACAGTTCTTTCAGTGATCATGAAGGATGCTGTCAGTGTTTTCCTCCATCAGAATAAGCAGCCTCTAGACTGTAAGAAACACACACATTTTAACATCATTTTGATTGTCTAAAATTTACTGCAGCTAAAAATTACATTTGGTTTACAATGCATTTTGCCAGATATGTTGTCACTTGTCAAAGCTAAGAATTTTACATGCTGGCTTTTTTTATGGCACATTTAGCACTGATAAGTTGTCACACTCTTGCTTAATATGTTAACATTCTGTCTGTAAACTGTATATGCATAGCTACCTTTTTGAAGCAATATTGAGATTTACTTAAGAACGTGGGGCCCAATAAATACCATCAATGGTGCCCAGTCCAAGAGATGGTGGATCCTATAGGTAAACACCACCTCATCATGCACTAAAACTTACTAAAAAAAAAAAAAGATGTGAAGTTCACACATATAGAAAATGGACATTTTGTGAATATATATTACACGTATTGTAAAATAGATAGAGCTCATATGTAGAGTTTGTTTGATAAACTTTCCTACTACTTTGTCTAAATTAGAAGCAAATTGGTTGAACATTACTTCTACCTAAAATGGCAGAAAACGCACCTATCTTGGTGATGGACAGGACAGCTAGAGGGGATATGGAGGAGGCTGTTATTTTTTTTTTAATAGGTGTACTTTCACCAATTTGCTGATAATTCATTGAAAGTAGATGATCGGTACAATTGCTGCCAATGCATTTTTTAAAGCTGTATTGTCATGAGTCAAATTTGATCATGTTAGGTTCTTGCATAGGTCCTATAGCATTGATAAGTTTCCACCCTCTTTCCTACATACACACATCTCTCCTGCATACACACAACTCTACTACTATCACACACGCAATTTTCCGAAATACACACACAACTCTCCTCCATACACAAACACAGTTCTAACACATATAGCTTTTCTACAGCTTTGAAGTATGCACTCACACCTCTGTTACATACACGCACTGTTTTGCTACATACTTGTACACAGCTTTCTTACATACCATACACCAACAGCTCTCTTATATACTCATGCAGCTCCACACACACAAACACTTATATATATATATATATATGTACACTCATCCATCGTATACATTACCACATCTTGAAATTCCTTCCAGGAATGTGACTGATCACATGACCTGAAAGGTTCAATGGCTAATCAACAACTTTGTTTGATTGGGACCCTATCCATGCCACCTCACATATCAGGAGTGTCGTTCTTCTTTTCATAAAGAGGTCCAAGGGCTAGTCTTGCAGAAGTTTTTTCAGCTACACAGGATGCGCAACATCCGTGCAAGTCCTGGTGACTTTCTCCCCTGCACTGCACCGATCAGATAGATCAGTGTGGGGCAGGAGAAAGGAGAACAGTTCTTTCAGTGATCATGAAGGATGCTGTCAGTGTTTTCCTCCATCAGAATAAGCAGCCTCTAGACTGTAAGAAACACACACATTTTAACATCATTTTGATTGTCTAAAATTTACTGCAGCTAAAAATTACATTTGGTTTACAATGCATTTTGCCAGATATGTTGTCACTTGTCAAAGCTAAGAATTTTACATGCTGGCTTTTTTTATGGCACATTTAGCACTGATAAGTTGTCACACTCTTGCTTAATATGTTAACATTCTGTCTGTAAACTGTATATGCATAGCTACCTTTTTGAAGCAATATTGAGATTTACTTAAGAACGTGGGGCCCAATAAATACCATCAATGGTGCCCAGTCCAAGAGATGGTGGATCCTATAGGTAAACACCACCTCATCATGCACTAAAACTTACTAAAAAAAAAAAAAGATGTGAAGTTCACACATATAGAAAATGGACATTTTGTGAATATATATTACACGTATTGTAAAATAGATAGAGCTCATATGTAGAGTTTGTTTGATAAACTTTCCTACTACTTTGTCTAAATTAGAAGCAAATTGGTTGAACATTACTTCTACCTAAAATGGCAGAAAACGCACCTATCTTGGTGATGGACAGGACAGCTAGAGGGGATATGGAGGAGGCTGTTATTTTTTTTTTAATAGGTGTACTTTCACCAATTTGCTGATAATTCATTGAAAGTAGATGATCGGTACAATTGCTGCCAATGCATTTTTTAAAGCTGTATTGTCATGAGTCAAATTTGATCATGTTAGGTTCTTGCATAGGTCCTATAGCATTGATAAGTTTTCACCCTCTTTCCTACATACACACATCTCTCCTGCATACACACAACTCTACTACTATCACACACGCAATTTTCCGAAATACACACACAACTCTCCTCCATACACAAACACAGTTCTAACACATATAGCTTTTCTACAGCTTTGAAGTATGCACTCACACCTCTGTTACATACACGCACTGTTTTGCTACATACTTGTACACAGCTTTCTTACATACCATACACCAACAGCTCTCTTATATACTCATGCAGCTCCACACACACAAACACTTATATATATATATATATATGTACACTCATCCATCGTATACATTACCACATCTTGAAATTCCTTCCAGGAATGTGACTGATCACATGACCTGAAAGGTTCAATGGCTAATCAACAACTTTGTTTGATTGGGACCCTATCCATGCCACCTCACATATCAGGAGTGTCGTTCTTCTTTTCATAAAGAGGTCCAAGGGCTAGTCTTGCAGAAGTTTTTTCAGCTACACAGGATGCACAACATCCGTGCAAGTCCTGGTGACTTTCTCCCCTGCACTGCACCGATCAGATAGATCAGTGTGGGGCAGGAGAAAGGAGAACAGTTCTTTCAGTGATCATGAAGGATGCTGTCAGTGTTTTCCTCCATCAGAATAAGCAGCCTCTAGACTGTAAGAAACACACACATTTTAACATCATTTTGATTGTCTAAAATTTACTGCAGCTAAAAATTACATTTGGTTTACAATGCATTTTGCCAGATATGTTGTCACTTGTCAAAGCTAAGAATTTTACATGCTGGCTTTTTTTATGGCACATTTAGCACTGATAAGTTGTCACACTCTTGCTTAATATGTTAACATTCTGTCTGTAAACTGTATATGCATAGCTACCTTTTTGAAGCAATATTGAGATTTACTTAAGAACGTGGGGCCCAATAAATACCATCAATGGTGCCCAGTCCAAGAGATGGTGGATCCTATAGGTAAACACCACCTCATCATGCACTAAAACTTACTAAAAAAAAAAAAGATGTGAAGTTCACACATATAGAAAATGGACATTTTGTGAATACATATTACACATATTGTAAAATAGATAGAGCTCATATGTAGAGTTTGTTTGATAAACTTTCCTACTACTTTGTCTAAATTAGAAGCAAATTGGTTGAACATTACTTCTACCTAAAATGGCAGAAAACGCACCTATCTTGGTGATGGACAGGACAGCTAGAGGGGATATGGAGGAGGCTGTTATTTTTTTTTTAATAGGTGTACTTTCACCAATTTGCTGATAATTCATTGAAAGTAGATGATCGGTACAATTGCTGCCAATGCATTTTTTAAAGCTGTATTGTCATGAGTCAAATTTGATCATGTTAGGTTCTTGCATAGGTCCTATAGCATTGATAAGTTTCCACCCTCTTTCCTACATACACACATCTCTCCTGCATACACACAACTCTACTACTATCACACACGCAATTTTCCGAAATACACACACAACTCTCCTCCATACACAAACACAGTTCTAACACATATAGCTTTTCTACAGCTTTGAAGTATGCACTCACACCTCTGTTACATACACGCACTGTTTTGCTACATAGTTGTACACAGCTTTCTTACATACCATACACCAACAGCTCTCTTATATACTCATGCAGCTCCACACACACAAACACTTATATATATATATATATATGTACACTCATCCATCGTATACATTACCACATCTTGAAATTCCTTCCAGGAATGTGACTGATCACATGACCTGAAAGGTTCAATGGCTAATCAACAACTTTGTTTGATTGGGACCCTATCCATGCCACCTCACATATCAGGAGTGTCGTTCTTCTTTTCATAAAGAGGTCCAAGGGCTAGTCTTGCAGAAGTTTTTTCAGCTACACAGGATGCGCAACATCCGTGCAAGTCCTGGTGACTTTCTCCCCTGCACTGCACCGATCAGATAGATCAGTGTGGGGCAGGAGAAAGGAGAACAGTTCTTTCAGTGATCATGAAGGATGCTGTCAGTGTTTTCCTCCATCAGAATAAGCAGCCTCTAGACTGTAAGAAACACACACATTTTAACATCATTTTGATTGTCTAAAATTTACTGCAGCTAAAAATTACATTTGGTTTACAATGCATTTTGCCAGATATGTTGTCACTTGTCAAAGCTAAGAATTTTACATGCTGGCTTTTTTTATGGCACATTTAGCAC
Source organism: Phyllobates terribilis (assembly GCF_046119375.1). Lineage (NCBI taxonomy): Eukaryota > Metazoa > Chordata > Amphibia > Anura > Dendrobatidae > Phyllobates > Phyllobates terribilis. The sequence goes on along the minus strand of NW_027364118.1, from coordinate 283,739 downwards.
TGATAAGTTGTCACACTCTTGCTTAATATGTTAACATTCTGTCTGTAAACTGTATATGCATAGCTACCTTTTTGAAGCAATATTGAGATTTACTTAAGAACGTGGGGCCCAATAAATACCATCAATGGTGCCCAGTCCAAGAGATGGTGGATCCTATAGGTAAACACCACCTCATCATGCACTAAAACTTACTAAAAAAAAAAAAAGATGTGAAGTTCACACATATAGAAAATGGACATTTTGTGAATATATATTACACGTATTGTAAAATAGATAGAGCTCATATGTAGAGTTTGTTTGATAAACTTTCCTACTACTTTGTCTAAATTAGAAGCAAATTGGTTGAACATTACTTCTACCTAAAATGGCAGAAAACGCACCTATCTTGGTGATGGACAGGACAGCTAGAGGGGATATGGAGGAGGCTGTTATTTTTTTTTTAATAGGTGTACTTTCACCAATTTGCTGATAATTCATTGAAAGTAGATGATCGGTACAATTGCTGCCAATGCATTTTTTAAAGCTGTATTGTCATGAGTCAAATTTGATCATGTTAGGTTCTTGCATAGGTCCTATAGCATTGATAAGTTTCCACCCTCTTTCCTACATACACACATCTCTCCTGCATACACACAACTCTACTACTATCACACACGCAATTTTCCGAAATACACACACAACTCTCCTCCATACACAAACACAGTTCTAACACATATAGCTTTTCTACAGCTTTGAAGTATGCACTCACACCTCTGTTACATACACGCACTGTTTTGCTACATACTTGTACACAGCTTTCTTACATACCATACACCAACAGCTCTCTTATATACTCATGCAGCTCCACACACACAAACACTTATATATATATATATATATGTACACTCATCCATCGTATACATTACCACATCTTGAAATTCCTTCCAGGAATGTGACTGATCACATGACCTGAAAGGTTCAATGGCTAATCAACAACTTTGTTTGATTGGGACCCTATCCATGCCACCTCACATATCAGGAGTGTCGTTCTTCTTTTCATAAAGAGGTCCAAGGGCTAGTCTTGCAGAAGTTTTTTCAGCTACACAGGATGCGCAACATCCGTGCAAGTCCTGGTGACTTTCTCCCCTGCACTGCACCGATCAGATAGATCAGTGTGGGGCAGGAGAAAGGAGAACAGTTCTTTCAGTGATCATGAAGGATGCTGTCAGTGTTTTCCTCCATCAGAATAAGCAGCCTCTAGACTGTAAGAAACACACACATTTTAACATCATTTTGATTGTCTAAAATTTACTGCAGCTAAAAATTACATTTGGTTTACAATGCATTTTGCCAGATATGTTGTCACTTGTCAAAGCTAAGAATTTTACATGCTGGCTTTTTTTATGGCACATTTAGCACTGATAAGTTGTCACACTCTTGCTTAATATGTTAACATTCTGTCTGTAAACTGTATATGCATAGCTACCTTTTTGAAGCAATATTGAGATTTACTTAAGAACGTGGGGCCCAATAAATACCATCAATGGTGCCCAGTCCAAGAGATGGTGGATCCTATAGGTAAACACCACCTCATCATGCACTAAAACTTACTAAAAAAAAAAAAGATGTGAAGTTCACACATATAGAAAATGGACATTTTGTGAATACATATTACACGTATTGTAAAATAGATAGAGCTCATATGTAGAGTTTGTTTGATAAACTTTCCTACTACTTTGTCTAAATTAGAAGCAAATTGGTTGAACATTACTTCTACCTAAAATGGCAGAAAACGCACCTATCTTGGTGATGGACAGGACAGCTAGAGGGGATATGGAGGAGGCTGTTATTTTTTTTTTAATAGGTGTACTTTCACCAATTTGCTGATAATTCATTGAAAGTAGATGATCGGTACAATTGCTGCCAATGCATTTTTTAAAGCTGTATTGTCATGAGTCAAATTTGATCATGTTAGGTTCTTGCATAGGTCCTATAGCATTGATAAGTTTCCACCCTCTTTCCTACATACACACATCTCTCCTGCATACACACAACTCTACTACTATCACACACGCAATTTTCCGAAATACACACACAACTCTCCTCCATACACAAACACAGTTCTAACACATATAGCTTTTCTACAGCTTTGAAGTATGCACTCACACCTCTGTTACATACACGCACTGTTTTGCTACATACTTGTACACAGCTTTCTTACATACACCAACAGCTCTCTTATATACTCATGCAGCTCCACACACACAAACACTTATATATATATATATATATATATATGTACACTCATCCATCGTATACATTACCACATCTTGAAATTCCTTCCAGGAATGTGACTGATCACATGACCTGAAAGGTTCAATGGCTAATCAACAACTTTGTTTGATTGGGACCCTATCCATGCCACCTCACATATCAGGAGTGTCGTTCTTCTTTTCATAAAGAGGTCCAAGGGCTAGTCTTGCAGAAGTTTTTTCAGCTACACAGGATGCGCAACATCCGTGCAAGTCCTGGTGACTTTCTCCCCTGCACTGCACCGATCAGATAGATCAGTGTGGGGCAGGAGAAAGGAGAACAGTTCTTTCAGTGATCATGAAGGATGCTGTCAGTGTTTTCCTCCATCAGAATAAGCAGCCTCTAGACTGTAAGAAACACACACATTTTAACATCATTTTGATTGTCTAAAATTTACTGCAGCTAAAAATTACATTTGGTTTACAATGCATTTTGCCAGATATGTTGTCACTTGTCAAAGCTAAGAATTTTACATGCTGGCTTTTTTTATGGCACATTTAGCACTGATAAGTTGTCACACTCTTGCTTAATATGTTAACATTCTGTCTGTAAACTGTATATGCATAGCTACCTTTTTGAAGCAATATTGAGATTTACTTAAGAACGTGGGGCCCAATAAATACCATCAATGGTGCCCAGTCCAAGAGATGGTGGATCCTATAGGTAAACACCACCTCATCATGCACTAAAACTTACTAAAAAAAAAAAAAGATGTGAAGTTCACACATATAGAAAATGGACATTTTGTGAATACATATTACACGTATTGTAAAATAGATAGAGCTCATATGTAGAGTTTGTTTGATAAACTTTCCTACTACTTTGTCTAAATTAGAAGCAAATTGGTTGAACATTACTTCTACCTAAAATGGCAGAAAACGCACCTATCTTGGTGATGGACAGGACAGCTAGAGGGGATATGGAGGAGGCTGTTATTTTTTTTTTAATAGGTGTACTTTCACCAATTTGCTGATAATTCATTGAAAGTAGATGATCGGTACAATTGCTGCCAATGCATTTTTTAAAGCTGTATTGTCATGAGTCAAATTTGATCATGTTAGGTTCTTGCATAGGTCCTATAGCATTGATAAGTTTCCACCCTCTTTCCTACATACACACATCTCTCCTGCATACACACAACTCTACTACTATCACACACGCAATTTTCCGAAATACACACACAACTCTCCTCCATACACAAACACAGTTCTAACACATATAGCTTTTCTACAGCTTTGAAGTATGCACTCACACCTCTGTTACATACACGCACTGTTTTGCTACATACTTGTACACAGCTTTCTTACATACCATACACCAACAGCTCTCTTATATACTCATGCAGCTCCACACACACAAACACTTATATATATATATATATATGTACACTCATCCATCGTATACATTACCACATCTTGAAATTCCTTCCAGGAATGTGACTGATCACATGACCTGAAAGGTTCAATGGCTAATCAACAACTTTGTTTGATTGGGACCCTATCCATGCCACCTCACATATCAGGAGTGTCGTTCTTCTTTTCATAAAGAGGTCCAAGGGCTAGTCTTGCAGAAGTTTTTTCAGCTACACAGGATGCGCAACATCCGTGCAAGTCCTGGTGACTTTCTCCCCTGCACTGCACCGATCAGATAGATCAGTGTGGGGCAGGAGAAAGGAGAACAGTTCTTTCAGTGATCATGAAGGATGCTGTCAGTGTTTTCCTCCATCAGAATAAGCAGCCTCTAGACTGTAAGAAACACACACATTTTAACATCATTTTGATTGTCTAAAATTTACTGCAGCTAAAAATTACATTTGGTTTACAATGCATTTTGCCAGATATGTTGTCACTTGTCAAAGCTAAGAATTTTACATGCTGGCTTTTTTTATGGCACATTTAGCACTGATAAGTTGTCACACTCTTGCTTAATATGTTAACATTCTGTCTGTAAACTGTATATGCATAGCTACCTTTTTGAAGCAATATTGAGATTTACTTAAGAACGTGGGGCCCAATAAATACCATCAATGGTGCCCAGTCCAAGAGATGGTGGATCCTATAGGTAAACACCACCTCATCATGCACTAAAACTTACTAAAAAAAAAAAAAGATGTGAAGTTCACACATATAGAAAATGGACATTTTGTGAATACATATTACACGTATTGTAAAATAGATAGAGCTCATATGTAGAGTTTGTTTGATAAACTTTCCTACTACTTTGTCTAAATTAGAAGCAAATTGGTTGAACATTACTTCTACCTAAAATGGCAGAAAACGCACCTATCTTGGTGATGGACAGGACAGCTAGAGGGGATATGGAGGAGGCTGTTATTTTTTTTTTAATAGGTGTACTTTCACCAATTTGCTGATAATTCATTGAAAGTAGATGATCGGTACAATTGCTGCCAATGCATTTTTTAAAGCTGTATTGTCATGAGTCAAATTTGATCATGTTAGGTTCTTGCATAGGTCCTATAGCATTGATAAGTTTCCACCCTCTTTCCTACATACACACATCTCTCCTGCATACACACAACTCTACTACTATCACACACGCAATTTTCCGAAATACACACACAACTCTCCTCCATACACAAACACAGTTCTAACACATATAGCTTTTCTACAGCTTTGAAGTATGCACTCACACCTCTGTTACATACACGCACTGTTTTGCTACATACTTGTACACAGCTTTCTTACATACCATACACCAACAGCTCTCTTATATACTCATGCAGCTCCACACACACAAACACTTATATATATATATATATATGTACACTCATCCATCGTATACATTACCACATCTTGAAATTCCTTCCAGGAATGTGACTGATCACATGACCTGAAAGGTTCAATGGCTAATCAACAACTTTGTTTGATTGGGACCCTATCCATGCCACCTCACATATCAGGAGTGTCGTTCTTCTTTTCATAAAGAGGTCCAAGGGCTAGTCTTGCAGAAGTTTTTTCAGCTACACAGGATGCGCAACATCCGTGCAAGTCCTGGTGACTTTCTCCCCTGCACTGCACCGATCAGATAGATCAGTGTGGGGCAGGAGAAAGGAGAACAGTTCTTTCAGTGATCATGAAGGATGCTGTCAGTGTTTTCCTCCATCAGAATAAGCAGCCTCTAGACTGTAAGAAACACACACATTTTAACATCATTTTGATTGTCTAAAATTTACTGCAGCTAAAAATTACATTTGGTTTACAATGCATTTTGCCAGATATGTTGTCACTTGTCAAAGCTAAGAATTTTACATGCTGGCTTTTTTTATGGCACATTTAGCACTGATAAGTTGTCACACTCTTGCTTAATATGTTAACATTCTGTCTGTAAACTGTATATGCATAGCTACCTTTTTGAAGCAATATTGAGATTTACTTAAGAACGTGGGGCCCAATAAATACCATCAATGGTGCCCAGTCCAAGAGATGGTGGATCCTATAGGTAAACACCACCTCATCATGCACTAAAACTTACTAAAAAAAAAAAAGATGTGAAGTTCACACATATAGAAAATGGACATTTTGTGAATACATATTACACGTATTGTAAAATAGATAGAGCTCATATGTAGAGTTTGTTTGATAAACTTTCCTACTACTTTGTCTAAATTAGAAGCAAATTGGTTGAACATTACTTCTACCTAAAATGGCAGAAAACGCACCTATCTTGGTGATGGACAGGACAGCTAGAGGGGATATGGAGGAGGCTGTTATTTTTTTTTTAATAGGTGTACTTTCACCAATTTGCTGATAATTCATTGAAAGTAGATGATCGGTACAATTGCTGCCAATGCATTTTTTAAAGCTGTATTGTCATGAGTCAAATTTGATCATGTTAGGTTCTTGCATAGGTCCTATAGCATTGATAAGTTTCCACCCTCTTTCCTACATACACACATCTCTCCTGCATACACACAACTCTACTACTATCACACACGCAATTTTCCGAAATACACACACAACTCTCCTCCATACACAAACACAGTTCTAACACATATAGCTTTTCTACAGCTTTGAAGTATGCACTCACACCTCTGTTACATACACGCACTGTTTTGCTACATACTTGTACACAGCTTTCTTACATACACCAACAGCTCTCTTATATACTCATGCAGCTCCACACACACAAACACTTATATATATATATATATATATATATATATGTACACTCATCCATCGTATACATTACCACATCTTGAAATTCCTTCCAGGAATGTGACTGATCACATGACCTGAAAGGTTCAATGGCTAATCAACAACTTTGTTTGATTGGGACCCTATCCATGCCACCTCACATATCAGGAGTGTCGTTCTTCTTTTCATAAAGAGGTCCAAGGGCTAGTCTTGCAGAAGTTTTTTCAGCTACACAGGATGCGCAACATCCGTGCAAGTCCTGGTGACTTTCTCCCCTGCACTGCACCGATCAGATAGATCAGTGTGGGGCAGGAGAAAGGAGAACAGTTCTTTCAGTGATCATGAAGGATGCTGTCAGTGTTTTCCTCCATCAGAATAAGCAGCCTCTAGACTGTAAGAAACACACACATTTTAACATCATTTTGATTGTCTAAAATTTACTGCAGCTAAAAATTACATTTGGTTTACAATGCATTTTGCCAGATATGTTGTCACTTGTCAAAGCTAAGAATTTTACATGCTGGCTTTTTTTATGGCACATTTAGCACTGATAAGTTGTCACACTCTTGCTTAATATGTTAACATTCTGTCTGTAAACTGTATATGCATAGCTACCTTTTTGAAGCAATATTGAGATTTACTTAAGAACGTGGGGCCCAATAAATACCATCAATGGTGCCCAGTCCAAGAGATGGTGGATCCTATAGGTAAACACCACCTCATCATGCACTAAAACTTACTAAAAAAAAAAAAGATGTGAAGTTCACACATATAGAAAATGGACATTTTGTGAATACATATTACACGTATTGTAAAATAGATAGAGCTCATATGTAGAGTTTGTTTGATAAACTTTCCTACTACTTTGTCTAAATTAGAAGCAAATTGGTTGAACATTACTTCTACCTAAAATGGCAGAAAACGCACCTATCTTGGTGATGGACAGGACAGCTAGAGGGGATATGGAGGAGGCTGTTATTTTTTTTTTAATAGGTGTACTTTCACCAATTTGCTGATAATTCATTGAAAGTAGATGATCGGTACAATTGCTGCCAATGCATTTTTTAAAGCTGTATTGTCATGAGTCAAATTTGATCATGTTAGGTTCTTGCATAGGTCCTATAGCATTGATAAGTTTCCACCCTCTTTCCTACATACACACATCTCTCCTGCATACACACAACTCTACTACTATCACACACGCAATTTTCCGAAATACACACACAACTCTCCTCCATACACAAACACAGTTCTAACACATATAGCTTTTCTACAGCTTTGAAGTATGCACTCACACCTCTGTTACATACACGCACTGTTTTGCTACATACTTGTACACAGCTTTCTTACATACACCAACAGCTCTCTTATATACTCATGCAGCTCCACACACACAAACACTTATATATATATATATATATATATATATATGTACACTCATCCATCGTATACATTACCACATCTTGAAATTCCTTCCAGGAATGTGACTGATCACATGACCTGAAAGGTTCAATGGCTAATCAACAACTTTGTTTGATTGGGACCCTATCCATGCCACCTCACATATCAGGAGTGTCGTTCTTCTTTTCATAAAGAGGTCCAAGGGCTAGTCTTGCAGAAGTTTTTTCAGCTACACAGGATGCGCAACATCCGTGCAAGTCCTGGTGACTTTCTCCCCTGCACTGCACCGATCAGATAGATCAGTGTGGGGCAGGAGAAAGGAGAACAGTTCTTTCAGTGATCATGAAGGATGCTGTCAGTGTTTTCCTCCATCAGAATAAGCAGCCTCTAGACTGTAAGAAACACACACATTTTAACATCATTTTGATTGTCTAAAATTTACTGCAGCTAAAAATTACATTTGGTTTACAATGCATTTTGCCAGATATGTTGTCACTTGTCAAAGCTAAGAATTTTACATGCTGGGTTTTTTTATGGCACATTTAGCACTGATAAGTTGTCACACTCTTGCTTAATATGTTAACATTCTGTCTGTAAACTGTATATGCATAGCTACCTTTTTGAAGCAATATTGAGATTTACTTAAGAACGTGGGGCCCAATAAATACCATCAATGGTGCCCAGTCCAAGAGATGGTGGATCCTATAGGTAAACATCACCTCATCATGCACTAAAACTTACTAAAAAAAAAAAAAGATGTGAAGTTCACACATATAGAAAATGGACATTTTGTGAATACATATTACACGTATTGTAAAATAGATAGAGCTCATATGTAGAGTTTGTTTGATAAACTTTCCTACTACTTTGTCTAAATTAGAAGCAAATTGGTTGAACATTACTTCTACCTAAAATGGCAGAAAACGCACCTATCTTGGTGATGGACAGGACAGCTAGAGGGGATATGGAGGAGGCTGTTATTTTTTTTTTAATAGGTGTACTTTCACCAATTTGCTGATAATTCATTGAAAGTAGATGATCGGTACAATTGCTGCCAATGCATTTTTTAAAGCTGTATTGTCATGAGTCAAATTTGATCATGTTAGGTTCTTGCATAGGTCCTATAGCATTGATAAGTTTCCACCCTCTTTCCTACATACACACATCTCTCCTGCATACACACAACTCTACTACTATCACACACGCAATTTTCCGAAATACACACACAACTCTCCTCCATACACAAACACAGCTCTAACACATATAGCTTTTCTACAGCTTTGAAGTATGCACTCACACCTCTGTTACATACACGCACTGTTTTGCTACATACTTGTACACAGCTTTCTTACATACACCAACAGCTCTCTTATATACTCATGCAGCTCCACACACACAAACACTTATATATATATATATATATATATATATATATATATATATATGTACACTCATCCATCGTATACATTACCACATCTTGAAATTCCTTCCAGGAATGTGACTGATCACATGACCTGAAAGGTTCAATGGCTAATCAACAACTTTGTTTGATTGGGACCCTATCCATGCCACCTCACATATCAGGAGTGTCGTTCTTCTTTTCATAAAGAGGTCCAAGGGCTAGTCTTGCAGAAGTTTTTTCAGCTACACAGGATGCGCAACATCCGTGCAAGTCCTGGTGACTTTCTCCCCTGCACTGCACCGATCAGATAGATCAGTGTGGGGCAGGAGAAAGGAGAACAGTTCTTTCAGTGATCATGAAGGATGCTGTCAGTGTTTTCCTCCATCAGAATAAGCAGCCTCTAGACTGTAAGAAACACACACATTTTAACATCATTTTGATTGTCTAAAATTTACTGCAGCTAAAAATTACATTTGGTTTACAATGCATTTTGCCAGATATGTTGTCACTTGTCAAAGCTAAGAATTTTACATGCTGGCTTTTTTTATGGCACATTTAGCACTGATAAGTTGTCACACTCTTGCTTAATATGTTAACATTCTGTCTGTAAACTGTATATGCATAGCTACCTTTTTGAAGCAATATTGAGATTTACTTAAGAACGTGGGGCCCAATAAATACCATCAATGGTGCCCAGTCCAAGAGATGGTGGATCCTATAGGTAAACACCACCTCATCATGCACTAAAACTTACTAAAAAAAAAAAAGATGTGAAGTTCACACATATAGAAAATGGACATTTTGTGAATACATATTACACGTATTGTAAAATAGATAGAGCTCATATGTAGAGTTTGTTTGATAAACTTTCCTACTACTTTGTCTAAATTAGAAGCAAATTGGTTGAACATTACTTCTACCTAAAATGGCAGAAAACGCACCTATCTTGGTGATGGACAGGACAGCTAGAGGGGATATGGAGGAGGCTGTTATTTTTTTTTTAATAGGTGTACTTTCACCAATTTGCTGATAATTCATTGAAAGTAGATGATCGGTACAATTGCTGCCAATGCATTTTTTAAAGCTGTATTGTCATGAGTCAAATTTGATCATGTTAGGTTCTTGCATAGGTCCTATAGCATTGATAAGTTTCCACCCTCTTTCCTACATACACACATCTCTCCTGCATACACACAACTCTACTACTATCACACACGCAATTTTCCGAAATACACACACAACTCTCCTCCATACACAAACACAGTTCTAACACATATAGCTTTTCTACAGCTTTGAAGTATGCACTCACACCTCTGTTACATACACGCACTGTTTTGCTACATACTTGTACACAGCTTTCTTACATACACCAACAGCTCTCTTATATACTCATGCAGCTCCACACACACAAACACTTATATATATATATATATATATATATATATGTACACTCATCCATCGTATACATTACCACATCTTGAAATTCCTTCCAGGAATGTGACTGATCACATGACCTGAAAGGTTCAATGGCTAATCAACAACTTTGTTTGATTGGGACCCTATCCATGCCACCTCACATATCAGGAGTGTCGTTCTTCTTTTCATAAAGAGGTCCAAGGGCTAGTCTTGCAGAAGTTTTTTCAGCTACACAGGATGCGCAACATCCGTGCAAGTCCTGGTGACTTTCTCCCCTGCACTGCACCGATCAGATAGATCAGTGTGGGGCAGGAGAAAGGAGAACAGTTCTTTCAGTGATCATGAAGGATGCTGTCAGTGTTTTCCTCCATCAGAATAAGCAGCCTCTAGACTGTAAGAAACACACACATTTTAACATCATTTTGATTGTCTAAAATTTACTGCAGCTAAAAATTACATTTGGTTTACAATGCATTTTGCCAGATATGTTGTCACTTGTCAAAGCTAAGAATTTTACATGCTGGCTTTTTTTATGGCACATTTAGCACTGATAAGTTGTCACACTCTTGCTTAATATGTTAACATTCTGTCTGTAAACTGTATATGCATAGCTACCTTTTTGAAGCAATATTGAGATTTACTTAAGAACGTGGGGCCCAATAAATACCATCAATGGTGCCCAGTCCAAGAGATGGTGGATCCTATAGGTAAACACCACCTCATCATGCACTAAAACTTACTAAAAAAAAAAAAGATGTGAAGTTCACACATATAGAAAATGGACATTTTGTGAATACATATTACACGTATTGTAAAATAGATAGAGCTCATATGTAGAGTTTGTTTGATAAACTTTCCTACTACTTTGTCTAAATTAGAAGCAAATTGGTTGAACATTACTTCTACCTAAAATGGCAGAAAACGCACCTATCTTGGTGATGGACAGGACAGCTAGAGGGGATATGGAGGAGGCTGTTATTTTTTTTTTAATAGGTGTACTTTCACCAATTTGCTGATAATTCATTGAAAGTAGATGATCGGTACAATTGCTGCCAATGCATTTTTTAAAGCTGTATTGTCATGAGTCAAATTTGATCATGTTAGGTTCTTGCATAGGTCCTATAGCATTGATAAGTTTCCACCCTCTTTCCTACATACACACATCTCTCCTGCATACACACAACTCTACTACTATCACACACGCAATTTTCCGAAATACACACACAACTCTCCTCCATACACAAACACAGTTCTAACACATATAGCTTTTCTACAGCTTTGAAGTATGCACTCACACCTCTGTTACATACACGCACTGTTTTGCTACATACTTGTACACAGCTTTCTTACATACACCAACAGCTCTCTTATATACTCATGCAGCTCCACACACACAAACACTTATATATATATATATATATATATATATATATATGTACACTCATCCATCGTATACATTACCACATCTTGAAATTCCTTCCAGGAATGTGACTGATCACATGACCTGAAAGGTTCAATGGCTAATCAACAACTTTGTTTGATTGGGACCCTATCCATGCCACCTCACATATCAGGAGTGTCGTTCTTCTTTTCATAAAGAGGTCCAAGGGCTAGTCTTGCAGAAGTTTTTTCAGCTACACAGGATGCGCAACATCCGTGCAAGTCCTGGTGACTTTCTCCCCTGCACTGCACCGATCAGATAGATCAGTGTGGGGCAGGAGAAAGGAGAACAGTTCTTTCAGTGATCATGAAGGATGCTGTCAGTGTTTTCCTCCATCAGAATAAGCAGCCTCTAGACTGTAAGAAACACACACATTTTAACATCATTTTGATTGTCTAAAATTTACTGCAGCTAAAAATTACATTTGGTTTACAATGCATTTTGCCAGATATGTTGTCACTTGTCAAAGCTAAGAATTTTACATGCTGGGTTTTTTTATGGCACATTTAGCACTGATAAGTTGTCACACTCTTGCTTAATATGTTAACATTCTGTCTGTAAACTGTATATGCATAGCTACCTTTTTGAAGCAATATTGAGATTTACTTAAGAACGTGGGGCCCAATAAATACCATCAATGGTGCCCAGTCCAAGAGATGGTGGATCCTATAGGTAAACACCACCTCATCATGCACTAAAACTTACTAAAAAAAAAAAAAGATGTGAAGTTCACACATATAGAAAATGGACATTTTGTGAATACATATTACACGTATTGTAAAATAGATAGAGCTCATATGTAGAGTTTGTTTGATAAACTTTCCTACTACTTTGTCTAAATTAGAAGCAAATTGGTTGAACATTACTTCTACCTAAAATGGCAGAAAACGCACCTATCTTGGTGATGGACAGGACAGCTAGAGGGGATATGGAGGAGGCTGTTATTTTTTTTTTAATAGGTGTACTTTCACCAATTTGCTGATAATTCATTGAAAGTAGATGATCGGTACAATTGCTGCCAATGCATTTTTTAAAGCTGTATTGTCATGAGTCAAATTTGATCATGTTAGGTTCTTGCATAGGTCCTATAGCATTGATAAGTTTCCACCCTCTTTCCTACATACACACATCTCTCCTGCATACACACAACTCTACTACTATCACACACGCAATTTTCCGAAATACACACACAACTCTCCTCCATACACAAACACAGCTCTAACACATATAGCTTTTCTACAGCTTTGAAGTATGCACTCACACCTCTGTTACATACACGCACTGTTTTGCTACATACTTGTACACAGCTTTCTTACATACACCAACAGCTCTCTTATATACTCATGCAGCTCCACACACACAAACACTTATATATATATATATATATATATATATATATATATATGTACACTCATCCATCGTATACATTACCACATCTTGAAATTCCTTCCAGGAATGTGACTGATCACATGACCTGAAAGGTTCAATGGCTAATCAACAACTTTGTTTGATTGGGACCCTATCCATGCCACCTCACATATCAGGAGTGTCGTTCTTCTTTTCATAAAGAGGTCCAAGGGCTAGTCTTGCAGAAGTTTTTTCAGCTACACAGGATGCGCAACATCCGTGCAAGTCCTGGTGACTTTCTCCCCTGCACTGCACCGATCAGATAGATCAGTGTGGGGCAGGAGAAAGGAGAACAGTTCTTTCAGTGATCATGAAGGATGCTGTCAGTGTTTTCCTCCATCAGAATAAGCAGCCTCTAGACTGTAAGAAACACACACATTTTAACATCATTTTGATTGTCTAAAATTTACTGCAGCTAAAAATTACATTTGGTTTACAATGCATTTTGCCAGATATGTTGTCACTTGTCAAAGCTAAGAATTTTACATGCTGGCTTTTTTTATGGCACATTTAGCACTGATAAGTTGTCACACTCTTGCTTAATATGTTAACATTCTGTCTGTAAACTGTATATGCATAGCTACCTTTTTGAAGCAATATTGAGATTTACTTAAGAACGTGGGGCCCAATAAATACCATCAATGGTGCCCAGTCCAAGAGATGGTGGATCCTATAGGTAAACACCACCTCATCATGCACTAAAACTTACTAAAAAAAAAAAAGATGTGAAGTTCACACATATAGAAAATGGACATTTTGTGAATACATATTACACGTATTGTAAAATAGATAGAGCTCATATGTAGAGTTTGTTTGATAAACTTTCCTACTACTTTGTCTAAATTAGAAGCAAATTGGTTGAACATTACTTCTACCTAAAATGGCAGAAAACGCACCTATCTTGGTGATGGACAGGACAGCTAGAGGGGATATGGAGGAGGCTGTTATTTTTTTTTTAATAGGTGTACTTTCACCAATTTGCTGATAATTCATTGAAAGTAGATGATCGGTACAATTGCTGCCAATGCATTTTTTAAAGCTGTATTGTCATGAGTCAAATTTGATCATGTTAGGTTCTTGCATAGGTCCTATAGCATTGATAAGTTTCCACCCTCTTTCCTACATACACACATCTCTCCTGCATACACACAACTCTACTACTATCACACACGCAATTTTCCGAAATACACACACAACTCTCCTCCATACACAAACACAGTTCTAACACATATAGCTTTTCTACAGCTTTGAAGTATGCACTCACACCTCTGTTACATACACGCACTGTTTTGCTACATACTTGTACACAGCTTTCTTACATACACCAACAGCTCTCTTATATACTCATGCAGCTCCACACACACAAACACTTATATATATATATATATATATATATATATATATGTACACTCATCCATCGTATACATTACCACATCTTGAAATTCCTTCCAGGAATGTGACTGATCACATGACCTGAAAGGTTCAATGGCTAATCAACAACTTTGTTTGATTGGGACCCTATCCATGCCACCTCACATATCAGGAGTGTCGTTCTTCTTTTCATAAAGAGGTCCAAGGGCTAGTCTTGCAGAAGTTTTTTCAGCTACACAGGATGCGCAACATCCGTGCAAGTCCTGGTGACTTTCTCCCCTGCACTGCACCGATCAGATAGATCAGTGTGGGGCAGGAGAAAGGAGAACAGTTCTTTCAGTGATCATGAAGGATGCTGTCAGTGTTTTCCTCCATCAGAATAAGCAGCCTCTAGACTGTAAGAAACACACACATTTTAACATCATTTTGATTGTCTAAAATTTACTGCAGCTAAAAATTACATTTGGTTTACAATGCATTTTGCCAGATATGTTGTCACTTGTCAAAGCTAAGAATTTTACATGCTGGGTTTTTTTATGGCACATTTAGCACTGATAAGTTGTCACACTCTTGCTTAATATGTTAACATTCTGTCTGTAAACTGTATATGCATAGCTACCTTTTTGAAGCAATATTGAGATTTACTTAAGAACGTGGGGCCCAATAAATACCATCAATGGTGCCCAGTCCAAGAGATGGTGGATCCTATAGGTAAACACCACCTCATCATGCACTAAAACTTACTAAAAAAAAAAAAAGATGTGAAGTTCACACATATAGAAAATGGAGATTTTGTGAATACATATTACACGTATTGTAAAATAGATAGAGCTCATATGTAGAGTTTGTTTGATAAACTTTCCTACTACTTTGTCTAAATTAGAAGCAAATTGGTTGAACATTACTTCTACCTAAAATGGCAGAAAACGCACCTATCTTGGTGATGGACAGGACAGCTAGAGGGGATATGGAGGAGGCTGTTATTTTTTTTTTAATAGGTGTACTTTCACCAATTTGCTGATAATTCATTGAAAGTAGATGATCGGTACAATTGCTGCCAATGCATTTTTTAAAGCTGTATTGTCATGAGTCAAATTTGATCATGTTAGGTTCTTGCATAGGTCCTATAGCATTGATAAGTTTCCACCCTCTTTCCTACATACACACATCTCTCCTGCATACACACAACTCTACTACTATCACACACGCAATTTTCCGAAATACACACACAACTCTCCTCCATACACAAACACAGCTCTAACACATATAGCTTTTCTACAGCTTTGAAGTATGCACTCACACCTCTGTTACATACACGCACTGTTTTGCTACATACTTGTACACAGCTTTCTTACATACACCAACAGCTCTCTTATATACTCATGCAGCTCCACACACACAAACACTTATATATATATATATATATATATATATATATATATATGTACACTCATCCATCGTATACATTACCACATCTTGAAATTCCTTCCAGGAATGTGACTGATCACATGACCTGAAAGGTTCAATGGCTAATCAACAACTTTGTTTGATTGGGACCCTATCCATGCCACCTCACATATCAGGAGTGTCGTTCTTCTTTTCATAAAGAGGTCCAAGGGCTAGTCTTGCAGAAGTTTTTTCAGCTACACAGGATGCGCAACATCCGTGCAAGTCCTGGTGACTTTCTCCCCTGCACTGCACCGATCAGATAGATCAGTGTGGGGCAGGAGAAAGGAGAACAGTTCTTTCAGTGATCATGAAGGATGCTGTCAGTGTTTTCCTCCATCAGAATAAGCAGCCTCTAGACTGTAAGAAACACACACATTTTAACATCATTTTGATTGTCTAAAATTTACTGCAGCTAAAAATTACATTTGGTTTACAATGCATTTTGCCAGATATGTTGTCACTTGTCAAAGCTAAGAATTTTACATGCTGGCTTTTTTTATGGCACATTTAGCACTGATAAGTTGTCACACTCTTGCTTAATATGTTAACATTCTGTCTGTAAACTGTATATGCATAGCTACCTTTTTGAAGCAATATTGAGATTTACTTAAGAACGTGGGGCCCAATAAATACCATCAATGGTGCCCAGTCCAAGAGATGGTGGATCCTATAGGTAAACACCACCTCATCATGCACTAAAACTTACTAAAAAAAAAAAAGATGTGAAGTTCACACATATAGAAAATGGACATTTTGTGAATACATATTACACGTATTGTAAAATAGATAGAGCTCATATGTAGAGTTTGTTTGATAAACTTTCCTACTACTTTGTCTAAATTAGAAGCAAATTGGTTGAACATTACTTCTACCTAAAATGGCAGAAAACGCACCTATCTTGGTGATGGACAGGACAGCTAGAGGGGATATGGAGGAGGCTGTTATTTTTTTTTTAATAGGTGTACTTTCACCAATTTGCTGATAATTCATTGAAAGTAGATGATCGGTACAATTGCTGCCAATGCATTTTTTAAAGCTGTATTGTCATGAGTCAAATTTGATCATGTTAGGTTCTTGCATAGGTCCTATAGCATTGATAAGTTTCCACCCTCTTTCCTACATACACACATCTCTCCTGCATACACACAACTCTACTACTATCACACACGCAATTTTCCGAAATACACACACAACTCTCCTCCATACACAAACACAGTTCTAACACATATAGCTTTTCTACAGCTTTGAAGTATGCACTCACACCTCTGTTACATACACGCACTGTTTTGCTACATACTTGTACACAGCTTTCTTACATACACCAACAGCTCTCTTATATACTCATGCAGCTCCACACACACAAACACTTATATATATATATATATATATATATATATGTACACTCATCCATCGTATACATTACCACATCTTGAAATTCCTTCCAGGAATGTGACTGATCACATGACCTGAAAGGTTCAATGGCTAATCAACAACTTTGTTTGATTGGGACCCTATCCATGCCACCTCACATATCAGGAGTGTCGTTCTTCTTTTCATAAAGAGGTCCAAGGGCTAGTCTTGCAGAAGTTTTTTCAGCTACACAGGATGCGCAACATCCGTGCAAGTCCTGGTGACTTTCTCCCCTGCACTGCACCGATCAGATAGATCAGTGTGGGGCAGGAGAAAGGAGAACAGTTCTTTCAGTGATCATGAAGGATGCTGTCAGTGTTTTCCTCCATCAGAATAAGCAGCCTCTAGACTGTAAGAAACACACACATTTTAACATCATTTTGATTGTCTAAAATTTACTGCAGCTAAAAATTACATTTGGTTTACAATGCATTTTGCCAGATATGTTGTCACTTGTCAAAGCTAAGAATTTTACATGCTGGGTTTTTTTATGGCACATTTAGCACTGATAAGTTGTCACACTCTTGCTTAATATGTTAACATTCTGTCTGTAAACTGTATATGCATAGCTACCTTTTTGAAGCAATATTGAGATTTACTTAAGAACGTGGGGCCCAATAAATACCATCAATGGTGCCCAGTCCAAGAGATGGTGGATCCTATAGGTAAACACCACCTCATCATGCACTAAAACTTACTAAAAAAAAAAAAAGATGTGAAGTTCACACATATAGAAAATGGACATTTTGTGAATACATATTACACGTATTGTAAAATAGATAGAGCTCATATGTAGAGTTTGTTTGATAAACTTTCCTACTACTTTGTCTAAATTAGAAGCAAATTGGTTGAACATTACTTCTACCTAAAATGGCAGAAAACGCACCTATCTTGGTGATGGACAGGACAGCTAGAGGGGATATGGAGGAGGCTGTTATTTTTTTTTTAATAGGTGTACTTTCACCAATTTGCTGATAATTCATTGAAAGTAGATGATCGGTACAATTGCTGCCAATGCATTTTTTAAAGCTGTATTGTCATGAGTCAAATTTGATCATGTTAGGTTCTTGCATAGGTCCTATAGCATTGATAAGTTTCCACCCTCTTTCCTACATACACACATCTCTCCTGCATACACACAACTCTACTACTATCACACACGCAATTTTCCGAAATACACACACAACTCTCCTCCATACACAAACACAGCTCTAACACATATAGCTTTTCTACAGCTTTGAAGTATGCACTCACACCTCTGTTACATACACGCACTGTTTTGCTACATACTTGTACACAGCTTTCTTACATACACCAACAGCTCTCTTATATACTCATGCAGCTCCACACACACAAACACTTATATATATATATATATATATATATATATATATATATGTACACTCATCCATCGTATACATTACCACATCTTGAAATTCCTTCCAGGAATGTGACTGATCACATGACCTGAAAGGTTCAATGGCTAATCAACAACTTTGTTTGATTGGGACCCTATCCATGCCACCTCACATATCAGGAGTGTCGTTCTTCTTTTCATAAAGAGGTCCAAGGGCTAGTCTTGCAGAAGTTTTTTCAGCTACACAGGATGCGCAACATCCGTGCAAGTCCTGGTGACTTTCTCCCCTGCACTGCACCGATCAGATAGATCAGTGTGGGGCAGGAGAAAGGAGAACAGTTCTTTCAGTGATCATGAAGGATGCTGTCAGTGTTTTCCTCCATCAGAATAAGCAGCCTCTAGACTGTAAGAAACACACACATTTTAACATCATTTTGATTGTCTAAAATTTACTGCAGCTAAAAATTACATTTGGTTTACAATGCATTTTGCCAGATATGTTGTCACTTGTCAAAGCTAAGAATTTTACATGCTGGCTTTTTTTATGGCACATTTAGCACTGATAAGTTGTCACACTCTTGCTTAATATGTTAACATTCTGTCTGTAAACTGTATATGCATAGCTACCTTTTTGAAGCAATATTGAGATTTACTTAAGAACGTGGGGCCCAATAAATACCATCAATGGTGCCCAGTCCAAGAGATGGTGGATCCTATAGGTAAACACCACCTCATCATGCACTAAAACTTACTAAAAAAAAAAAAGATGTGAAGTTCACACATATAGAAAATGGACATTTTGTGAATACATATTACACGTATTGTAAAATAGATAGAGCTCATATGTAGAGTTTGTTTGATAAACTTTCCTACTACTTTGTCTAAATTAGAAGCAAATTGGTTGAACATTACTTCTACCTAAAATGGCAGAAAACGCACCTATCTTGGTGATGGACAGGACAGCTAGAGGGGATATGGAGGAGGCTGTTATTTTTTTTTTAATAGGTGTACTTTCACCAATTTGCTGATAATTCATTGAAAGTAGATGATCGGTACAATTGCTGCCAATGCATTTTTTAAAGCTGTATTGTCATGAGTCAAATTTGATCATGTTAGGTTCTTGCATAGGTCCTATAGCATTGATAAGTTTCCACCCTCTTTCCTACATACACACATCTCTCCTGCATACACACAACTCTACTACTATCACACACGCAATTTTCCGAAATACACACACAACTCTCCTCCATACACAAACACAGTTCTAACACATATAGCTTTTCTACAGCTTTGAAGTATGCACTCACACCTCTGTTACATACACGCACTGTTTTGCTACATACTTGTACACAGCTTTCTTACATACACCAACAGCTCTCTTATATACTCATGCAGCTCCACACACACAAACACTTATATATATATATATATATATATATATATGTACACTCATCCATCGTATACATTACCACATCTTGAAATTCCTTCCAGGAATGTGACTGATCACATGACCTGAAAGGTTCAATGGCTAATCAACAACTTTGTTTGATTGGGACCCTATCCATGCCACCTCACATATCAGGAGTGTCGTTCTTCTTTTCATAAAGAGGTCCAAGGGCTAGTCTTGCAGAAGTTTTTTCAGCTACACAGGATGCGCAACATCCGTGCAAGTCCTGGTGACTTTCTCCCCTGCACTGCACCGATCAGATAGATCAGTGTGGGGCAGGAGAAAGGAGAACAGTTCTTTCAGTGATCATGAAGGATGCTGTCAGTGTTTTCCTCCATCAGAATAAGCAGCCTCTAGACTGTAAGAAACACACACATTTTAACATCATTTTGATTGTCTAAAATTTACTGCAGCTAAAAATTACATTTGGTTTACAATGCATTTTGCCAGATATGTTGTCACTTGTCAAAGCTAAGAATTTTACATGCTGGGTTTTTTTATGGCACATTTAGCACTGATAAGTTGTCACACTCTTGCTTAATATGTTAACATTCTGTCTGTAAACTGTATATGCATAGCTACCTTTTTGAAGCAATATTGAGATTTACTTAAGAACGTGGGGCCCAATAAATACCATCAATGGTGCCCAGTCCAAGAGATGGTGGATCCTATAGGTAAACACCACCTCATCATGCACTAAAACTTACTAAAAAAAAAAAAAGATGTGAAGTTCACACATATAGAAAATGGACATTTTGTGAATACATATTACACGTATTGTAAAATAGATAGAGCTCATATGTAGAGTTTGTTTGATAAACTTTCCTACTACTTTGTCTAAATTAGAAGCAAATTGGTTGAACATTACTTCTACCTAAAATGGCAGAAAACGCACCTATCTTGGTGATGGACAGGACAGCTAGAGGGGATATGGAGGAGGCTGTTATTTTTTTTTTAATAGGTGTACTTTCACCAATTTGCTGATAATTCATTGAAAGTAGATGATCGGTACAATTGCTGCCAATGCATTTTTTAAAGCTGTATTGTCATGAGTCAAATTTGATCATGTTAGGTTCTTGCATAGGTCCTATAGCATTGATAAGTTTCCACCCTCTTTCCTACATACACACATCTCTCCTGCATACACACAACTCTACTACTATCACACACGCAATTTTCCGAAATACACACACAACTCTCCTCCATACACAAACACAGCTCTAACACATATAGCTTTTCTACAGCTTTGAAGTATGCACTCACACCTCTGTTACATACACGCACTGTTTTGCTACATACTTGTACACAGCTTTCTTACATACACCAACAGCTCTCTTATATACTCATGCAGCTCCACACACACAAACACTTATATATATATATATATATATATATATATATATATATGTACACTCATCCATCGTATACATTACCACATCTTGAAATTCCTTCCAGGAATGTGACTGATCACATGACCTGAAAGGTTCAATGGCTAATCAACAACTTTGTTTGATTGGGACCCTATCCATGCCACCTCACATATCAGGAGTGTCGTTCTTCTTTTCATAAAGAGGTCCAAGGGCTAGTCTTGCAGAAGTTTTTTCAGCTACACAGGATGCGCAACATCCGTGCAAGTCCTGGTGACTTTCTCCCCTGCACTGCACCGATCAGATAGATCAGTGTGGGGCAGGAGAAAGGAGAACAGTTCTTTCAGTGATCATGAAGGATGCTGTCAGTGTTTTCCTCCATCAGAATAAGCAGCCTCTAGACTGTAAGAAACACACACATTTTAACATCATTTTGATTGTCTAAAATTTACTGCAGCTAAAAATTACATTTGGTTTACAATGCATTTTGCCAGATATGTTGTCACTTGTCAAAGCTAAGAATTTTACATGCTGGGTTTTTTTATGGCACATTTAGCACTGATAAGTTGTCACACTCTTGCTTAATATGTTAACATTCTGTCTGTAAACTGTATATGCATAGCTACCTTTTTGAAGCAATATTGAGATTTACTTAAGAACGTGGGGCCCAATAAATACCATCAATGGTGCCCAGTCCAAGAGATGGTGGATCCTATAGGTAAACACCACCTCATCATGCACTAAAACTTACTAAAAAAAAAAAAAGATGTGAAGTTCACACATATAGAAAATGGACATTTTGTGAATACATATTACACGTATTGTAAAATAGATAGAGCTCATATGTAGAGTTTGTTTGATAAACTTTCCTACTACTTTGTCTAAATTAGAAGCAAATTGGTTGAACATTACTTCTACCTAAAATGGCAGAAAACGCACCTATCTTGGTGATGGACAGGACAGCTAGAGGGGATATGGAGGAGGCTGTTATTTTTTTTTTAATAGGTGTACTTTCACCAATTTGCTGATAATTCATTGAAAGTAGATGATCGGTACAATTGCTGCCAATGCATTTTTTAAAGCTGTATTGTCATGAGTTAAATTTGATCATGTTAGGTTCTTGCATAGGTCCTATAGCATTGATAAGTTTCCACCCTCTTTCCTACATACACACATCTCTCCTGCATACACACAACTCTACTACTATCACACACGCAATTTTCCGAAATACACACACAACTCTCCTCCATACACAAACACAGTTCTAACACATATAGCTTTTCTACAGCTTTGAAGTATGCACTCACACCTCTGTTACATACACGCACTGTTTTGCTACATAGTTGTACACAGCTTTCTTACATACCATACACCAACAGCTCTCTTATATACTCATGCAGCTCCACACACACAAACACTTATATATATATATATATATGTACACTCATCCATCGTATACATTACCACATCTTGAAATTCCTTCCAGGAATGTGACTGATCACATGACCTGAAAGGTTCAATGGCTAATCAACAACTTTGTTTGATTGGGACCCTATCCATGCCACCTCACATATCAGGAGTGTCGTTCTTCTTTTCATAAAGAGGTCCAAGGGCTAGTCTTGCAGAAGTTTTTTCAGCTACACAGGATGCGCAACATCCGTGCAAGTCCTGGTGACTTTCTCCCCTGCACTGCACCGATCAGATAGATCAGTGTGGGGCAGGAGAAAGGAGAACAGTTCTTTCAGTGATCATGAAGGATGCTGTCAGTGTTTTCCTCCATCAGAATAAGCAGCCTCTAGACTGTAAGAAACACACACATTTTAACATCATTTTGATTGTCTAAAATTTACTGCAGCTAAAAATTACATTTGGTTTACAATGCATTTTGCCAGATATGTTGTCACTTGTCAAAGCTAAGAATTTTACATGCTGGCTTTTTTTATGGCACATTTAGCACTGATAAGTTGTCACACTCTTGCTTAATATGTTAACATTCTGTCTGT
This sequence comes from Phyllobates terribilis, assembly GCF_046119375.1. NCBI lineage: Eukaryota > Metazoa > Chordata > Amphibia > Anura > Dendrobatidae > Phyllobates > Phyllobates terribilis. The sequence goes on along the minus strand of NW_027364118.1, from coordinate 259,822 downwards.
AAACTGTATATGCATAGCTACCTTTTTGAAGCAATATTGAGATTTACTTAAGAACGTGGGGCCCAATAAATACCATCAATGGTGCCCAGTCCAAGAGATGGTGGATCCTATAGGTAAACACCACCTCATCATGCACTAAAACTTACTAAAAAAAAAAAAGATGTGAAGTTCACACATATAGAAAATGGACATTTTGTGAATACATATTACACGTATTGTAAAATAGATAGAGCTCATATGTAGAGTTTGTTTGATAAACTTTCCTACTACTTTGTCTAAATTAGAAGCAAATTGGTTGAACATTACTTCTACCTAAAATGGCAGAAAACGCACCTATCTTGGTGATGGACAGGACAGCTAGAGGGGATATGGAGGAGGCTGTTATTTTTTTTTTAATAGGTGTACTTTCACCAATTTGCTGATAATTCATTGAAAGTAGATGATCGGTACAATTGCTGCCAATGCATTTTTTAAAGCTGTATTGTCATGAGTCAAATTTGATCATGTTAGGTTCTTGCATAGGTCCTATAGCATTGATAAGTTTCCACCCTCTTTCCTACATACACACATCTCTCCTGCATACACACAACTCTACTACTATCACACACGCAATTTTCCGAAATACACACACAACTCTCCTCCATACACAAACACAGTTCTAACACATATAGCTTTTCTACAGCTTTGAAGTATGCACTCACACCTCTGTTACATACACGCACTGTTTTGCTACATACTTGTACACAGCTTTCTTACATACACCAACAGCTCTCTTATATACTCATGCAGCTCCACACACACAAACACTTATATATATATATATATATATATATATATGTACACTCATCCATCGTATACATTACCACATCTTGAAATTCCTTCCAGGAATGTGACTGATCACATGACCTGAAAGGTTCAATGGCTAATCAACAACTTTGTTTGATTGGGACCCTATCCATGCCACCTCACATATCAGGAGTGTCGTTCTTCTTTTCATAAAGAGGTCCAAGGGCTAGTCTTGCAGAAGTTTTTTCAGCTACACAGGATGCGCAACATCCGTGCAAGTCCTGGTGACTTTCTCCCCTGCACTGCACCGATCAGATAGATCAGTGTGGGGCAGGAGAAAGGAGAACAGTTCTTTCAGTGATCATGAAGGATGCTGTCAGTGTTTTCCTCCATCAGAATAAGCAGCCTCTAGACTGTAAGAAACACACACATTTTAACATCATTTTGATTGTCTAAAATTTACTGCAGCTAAAAATTACATTTGGTTTACAATGCATTTTGCCAGATATGTTGTCACTTGTCAAAGCTAAGAATTTTACATGCTGGGTTTTTTTATGGCACATTTAGCACTGATAAGTTGTCACACTCTTGCTTAATATGTTAACATTCTGTCTGTAAACTGTATATGCATAGCTACCTTTTTGAAGCAATATTGAGATTTACTTAAGAACGTGGGGCCCAATAAATACCATCAATGGTGCCCAGTCCAAGAGATGGTGGATCCTATAGGTAAACACCACCTCATCATGCACTAAAACTTACTAAAAAAAAAAAAAGATGTGAAGTTCACACATATAGAAAATGGACATTTTGTGAATACATATTACACGTATTGTAAAATAGATAGAGCTCATATGTAGAGTTTGTTTGATAAACTTTCCTACTACTTTGTCTAAATTAGAAGCAAATTGGTTGAACATTACTTCTACCTAAAATGGCAGAAAACGCACCTATCTTGGTGATGGACAGGACAGCTAGAGGGGATATGGAGGAGGCTGTTATTTTTTTTTTAATAGGTGTACTTTCACCAATTTGCTGATAATTCATTGAAAGTAGATGATCGGTACAATTGCTGCCAATGCATTTTTTAAAGCTGTATTGTCATGAGTCAAATTTGATCATGTTAGGTTCTTGCATAGGTCCTATAGCATTGATAAGTTTCCACCCTCTTTCCTACATACACACATCTCTCCTGCATACACACAACTCTACTACTATCACACACGCAATTTTCCGAAATACACACACAACTCTCCTCCATACACAAACACAGCTCTAACACATATAGCTTTTCTACAGCTTTGAAGTATGCACTCACACCTCTGTTACATACACGCACTGTTTTGCTACATACTTGTACACAGCTTTCTTACATACACCAACAGCTCTCTTATATACTCATGCAGCTCCACACACACAAACACTTATATATATATATATATATATATATATATATATATATGTACACTCATCCATCGTATACATTACCACATCTTGAAATTCCTTCCAGGAATGTGACTGATCACATGACCTGAAAGGTTCAATGGCTAATCAACAACTTTGTTTGATTGGGACCCTATCCATGCCACCTCACATATCAGGAGTGTCGTTCTTCTTTTCATAAAGAGGTCCAAGGGCTAGTCTTGCAGAAGTTTTTTCAGCTACACAGGATGCGCAACATCCGTGCAAGTCCTGGTGACTTTCTCCCCTGCACTGCACCGATCAGATAGATCAGTGTGGGGCAGGAGAAAGGAGAACAGTTCTTTCAGTGATCATGAAGGATGCTGTCAGTGTTTTCCTCCATCAGAATAAGCAGCCTCTAGACTGTAAGAAACACACACATTTTAACATCATTTTGATTGTCTAAAATTTACTGCAGCTAAAAATTACATTTGGTTTACAATGCATTTTGCCAGATATGTTGTCACTTGTCAAAGCTAAGAATTTTACATGCTGGGTTTTTTTATGGCACATTTAGCACTGATAAGTTGTCACACTCTTGCTTAATATGTTAACATTCTGTCTGTAAACTGTATATGCATAGCTACCTTTTTGAAGCAATATTGAGATTTACTTAAGAACGTGGGGCCCAATAAATACCATCAATGGTGCCCAGTCCAAGAGATGGTGGATCCTATAGGTAAACACCACCTCATCATGCACTAAAACTTACTAAAAAAAAAAAAAGATGTGAAGTTCACACATATAGAAAATGGACATTTTGTGAATACATATTACACGTATTGTAAAATAGATAGAGCTCATATGTAGAGTTTGTTTGATAAACTTTCCTACTACTTTGTCTAAATTAGAAGCAAATTGGTTGAACATTACTTCTACCTAAAATGGCAGAAAACGCACCTATCTTGGTGATGGACAGGACAGCTAGAGGGGATATGGAGGAGGCTGTTATTTTTTTTTTAATAGGTGTACTTTCACCAATTTGCTGATAATTCATTGAAAGTAGATGATCGGTACAATTGCTGCCAATGCATTTTTTAAAGCTGTATTGTCATGAGTTAAATTTGATCATGTTAGGTTCTTGCATAGGTCCTATAGCATTGATAAGTTTCCACCCTCTTTCCTACATACACACATCTCTCCTGCATACACACAACTCTACTACTATCACACACGCAATTTTCCGAAATACACACACAACTCTCCTCCATACACAAACACAGTTCTAACACATATAGCTTTTCTACAGCTTTGAAGTATGCACTCACACCTCTGTTACATACACGCACTGTTTTGCTACATAGTTGTACACAGCTTTCTTACATACCATACACCAACAGCTCTCTTATATACTCATGCAGCTCCACACACACAAACACTTATATATATATATATATATGTACACTCATCCATCGTATACATTACCACATCTTGAAATTCCTTCCAGGAATGTGACTGATCACATGACCTGAAAGGTTCAATGGCTAATCAACAACTTTGTTTGATTGGGACCCTATCCATGCCACCTCACATATCAGGAGTGTCGTTCTTCTTTTCATAAAGAGGTCCAAGGGCTAGTCTTGCAGAAGTTTTTTCAGCTACACAGGATGCGCAACATCCGTGCAAGTCCTGGTGACTTTCTCCCCTGCACTGCACCGATCAGATAGATCAGTGTGGGGCAGGAGAAAGGAGAACAGTTCTTTCAGTGATCATGAAGGATGCTGTCAGTGTTTTCCTCCATCAGAATAAGCAGCCTCTAGACTGTAAGAAACACACACATTTTAACATCATTTTGATTGTCTAAAATTTACTGCAGCTAAAAATTACATTTGGTTTACAATGCATTTTGCCAGATATGTTGTCACTTGTCAAAGCTAAGAATTTTACATGCTGGGTTTTTTTATGGCACATTTAGCACTGATAAGTTGTCACACTCTTGCTTAATATGTTAACATTCTGTCTGTAAACTGTATATGCATAGCTACCTTTTTGAAGCAATATTGAGATTTACTTAAGAACGTGGGGCCCAATAAATACCATCAATGGTGCCCAGTCCAAGAGATGGTGGATCCTATAGGTAAACACCACCTCATCATGCACTAAAACTTACTAAAAAAAAAAAAAGATGTGAAGTTCACACATATAGAAAATGGACATTTTGTGAATACATATTACACGTATTGTAAAATAGATAGAGCTCATATGTAGAGTTTGTTTGATAAACTTTCCTACTACTTTGTCTAAATTAGAAGCAAATTGGTTGAACATTACTTCTACCTAAAATGGCAGAAAACGCACCTATCTTGGTGATGGACAGGACAGCTAGAGGGGATATGGAGGAGGCTGTTATTTTTTTTTTAATAGGTGTACTTTCACCAATTTGCTGATAATTCATTGAAAGTAGATGATCGGTACAATTGCTGCCAATGCATTTTTTAAAGCTGTATTGTCATGAGTCAAATTTGATCATGTTAGGTTCTTGCATAGGTCCTATAGCATTGATAAGTTTCCACCCTCTTTCCTACATACACACATCTCTCCTGCATACACACAACTCTACTACTATCACACACGCAATTTTCCGAAATACACACACAACTCTCCTCCATACACAAACACAGCTCTAACACATATAGCTTTTCTACAGCTTTGAAGTATGCACTCACACCTCTGTTACATACACGCACTGTTTTGCTACATACTTGTACACAGCTTTCTTACATACACCAACAGCTCTCTTATATACTCATGCAGCTCCACACACACAAACACTTATATATATATATATATATATATATATATATATATATGTACACTCATCCATCGTATACATTACCACATCTTGAAATTCCTTCCAGGAATGTGACTGATCACATGACCTGAAAGGTTCAATGGCTAATCAACAACTTTGTTTGATTGGGACCCTATCCATGCCACCTCACATATCAGGAGTGTCGTTCTTCTTTTCATAAAGAGGTCCAAGGGCTAGTCTTGCAGAAGTTTTTTCAGCTACACAGGATGCGCAACATCCGTGCAAGTCCTGGTGACTTTCTCCCCTGCACTGCACCGATCAGATAGATCAGTGTGGGGCAGGAGAAAGGAGAACAGTTCTTTCAGTGATCATGAAGGATGCTGTCAGTGTTTTCCTCCATCAGAATAAGCAGCCTCTAGACTGTAAGAAACACACACATTTTAACATCATTTTGATTGTCTAAAATTTACTGCAGCTAAAAATTACATTTGGTTTACAATGCATTTTGCCAGATATGTTGTCACTTGTCAAAGCTAAGAATTTTACATGCTGGGTTTTTTTATGGCACATTTAGCACTGATAAGTTGTCACACTCTTGCTTAATATGTTAACATTCTGTCTGTAAACTGTATATGCATAGCTACCTTTTTGAAGCAATATTGAGATTTACTTAAGAACGTGGGGCCCAATAAATACCATCAATGGTGCCCAGTCCAAGAGATGGTGGATCCTATAGGTAAACACCACCTCATCATGCACTAAAACTTACTAAAAAAAAAAAAAGATGTGAAGTTCACACATATAGAAAATGGACATTTTGTGAATACATATTACACGTATTGTAAAATAGATAGAGCTCATATGTAGAGTTTGTTTGATAAACTTTCCTACTACTTTGTCTAAATTAGAAGCAAATTGGTTGAACATTACTTCTACCTAAAATGGCAGAAAACGCACCTATCTTGGTGATGGACAGGACAGCTAGAGGGGATATGGAGGAGGCTGTTATTTTTTTTTTAATAGGTGTACTTTCACCAATTTGCTGATAATTCATTGAAAGTAGATGATCGGTACAATTGCTGCCAATGCATTTTTTAAAGCTGTATTGTCATGAGTTAAATTTGATCATGTTAGGTTCTTGCATAGGTCCTATAGCATTGATAAGTTTCCACCCTCTTTCCTACATACACACATCTCTCCTGCATACACACAACTCTACTACTATCACACACGCAATTTTCCGAAATACACACACAACTCTCCTCCATACACAAACACAGTTCTAACACATATAGCTTTTCTACAGCTTTGAAGTATGCACTCACACCTCTGTTACATACACGCACTGTTTTGCTACATAGTTGTACACAGCTTTCTTACATACCATACACCAACAGCTCTCTTATATACTCATGCAGCTCCACACACACAAACACTTATATATATATATATATATGTACACTCATCCATCGTATACATTACCACATCTTGAAATTCCTTCCAGGAATGTGACTGATCACATGACCTGAAAGGTTCAATGGCTAATCAACAACTTTGTTTGATTGGGACCCTATCCATGCCACCTCACATATCAGGAGTGTCGTTCTTCTTTTCATAAAGAGGTCCAAGGGCTAGTCTTGCAGAAGTTTTTTCAGCTACACAGGATGCGCAACATCCGTGCAAGTCCTGGTGACTTTCTCCCCTGCACTGCACCGATCAGATAGATCAGTGTGGGGCAGGAGAAAGGAGAACAGTTCTTTCAGTGATCATGAAGGATGCTGTCAGTGTTTTCCTCCATCAGAATAAGCAGCCTCTAGACTGTAAGAAACACACACATTTTAACATCATTTTGATTGTCTAAAATTTACTGCAGCTAAAAATTACATTTGGTTTACAATGCATTTTGCCAGATATGTTGTCACTTGTCAAAGCTAAGAATTTTACATGCTGGCTTTTTTTATGGCACATTTAGCACTGATAAGTTGTCACACTCTTGCTTAATATGTTAACATTCTGTCTGTAAACTGTATATGCATAGCTACCTTTTTGAAGCAATATTGAGATTTACTTAAGAACGTGGGGCCCAATAAATACCATCAATGGTGCCCAGTCCAAGAGATGGTGGATCCTATAGGTAAACACCACCTCATCATGCACTAAAACTTACTAAAAAAAAAAAAGATGTGAAGTTCACACATATAGAAAATGGACATTTTGTGAATACATATTACACGTATTGTAAAATAGATAGAGCTCATATGTAGAGTTTGTTTGATAAACTTTCCTACTACTTTGTCTAAATTAGAAGCAAATTGGTTGAACATTACTTCTACCTAAAATGGCAGAAAACGCACCTATCTTGGTGATGGACAGGACAGCTAGAGGGGATATGGAGGAGGCTGTTATTTTTTTTTTAATAGGTGTACTTTCACCAATTTGCTGATAATTCATTGAAAGTAGATGATCGGTACAATTGCTGCCAATGCATTTTTTAAAGCTGTATTGTCATGAGTCAAATTTGATCATGTTAGGTTCTTGCATAGGTCCTATAGCATTGATAAGTTTCCACCCTCTTTCCTACATACACACATCTCTCCTGCATACACACAACTCTACTACTATCACCACACGCAATTTTCCGAAATACACACACAACTCTCCTCCATACACAAACACAGCTCTAACACATATAGCTTTTCTACAGCTTTGAAGTATGCACTCACACCTCTGTTACATACACGCACTGTTTTGCTACATACTTGTACACAGCTTTCTTACATACACCAACAGCTCTCTTATATACTCATGCAGCTCCACACACACAAACACTTATATATATATATATATATATATGTACACTCATCCATCGTATACATTACCACATCTTGAAATTCCTTCCAGGAATGTGACTGATCACATGACCTGAAAGGTTCAATGGCTAATCAACAACTTTGTTTGATTGGGACCCTATCCATGCCACCTCACATATCAGGAGTGTCGTTCTTCTTTTCATAAAGAGGTCCAAGGGCTAGTCTTGCAGAAGTTTTTTCAGCTACACAGGATGCGCAACATCCGTGCAAGTCCTGGTGACTTTCTCCCCTGCACTGCACCGATCAGATAGATCAGTGTGGGGCAGGAGAAAGGAGAACAGTTCTTTCAGTGATCATGAAGGATGCTGTCAGTGTTTTCCTCCATCAGAATAAGCAGCCTCTAGACTGTAAGAAACACACACATTTTAACATCATTTTGATTGTCTAAAATTTACTGCAGCTAAAAATTACATTTGGTTTACAATGCATTTTGCCAGATATGTTGTCACTTGTCAAAGCTAAGAATTTTACATGCTGGGTTTTTTTATGGCACATTTAGCACTGATAAGTTGTCACACTCTTGCTTAATATGTTAACATTCTGTCTGTAAACTGTATATGCATAGCTACCTTTTTGAAGCAATATTGAGATTTACTTAAGAACGTGGGGCCCAATAAATACCATCAATGGTGCCCAGTCCAAGAGATGGTGGATCCTATAGGTAAACACCACCTCATCATGCACTAAAACTTACTAAAAAAAAAAAAAGATGTGAAGTTCACACATATAGAAAATGGACATTTTGTGAATACATATTACACGTATTGTAAAATAGATAGAGCTCATATGTAGAGTTTGTTTGATAAACTTTCCTACTACTTTGTCTAAATTAGAAGCAAATTGGTTGAACATTACTTCTACCTAAAATGGCAGAAAACGCACCTATCTTGGTGATGGACAGGACAGCTAGAGGGGATATGGAGGAGGCTGTTATTTTTTTTTTAATAGGTGTACTTTCACCAATTTGCTGATAATTCATTGAAAGTAGATGATCGGTACAATTGCTGCCAATGCATTTTTTAAAGCTGTATTGTCATGAGTTAAATTTGATCATGTTAGGTTCTTGCATAGGTCCTATAGCATTGATAAGTTTCCACCCTCTTTCCTACATACACACATCTCTCCTGCATACACACAACTCTACTACTATCACACACGCAATTTTCCGAAATACACACACAACTCTCCTCCATACACAAACACAGTTCTAACACATATAGCTTTTCTACAGCTTTGAAGTATGCACTCACACCTCTGTTACATACACGCACTGTTTTGCTACATAGTTGTACACAGCTTTCTTACATACCATACACCAACAGCTCTCTTATATACTCATGCAGCTCCACACACACAAACACTTATATATATATATATATATGTACACTCATCCATCGTATACATTACCACATCTTGAAATTCCTTCCAGGAATGTGACTGATCACATGACCTGAAAGGTTCAATGGCTAATCAACAACTTTGTTTGATTGGGACCCTATCCATGCCACCTCACATATCAGGAGTGTCGTTCTTCTTTTCATAAAGAGGTCCAAGGGCTAGTCTTGCAGAAGTTTTTTCAGCTACACAGGATGCGCAACATCCGTGCAAGTCCTGGTGACTTTCTCCCCTGCACTGCACCGATCAGATAGATCAGTGTGGGGCAGGAGAAAGGAGAACAGTTCTTTCAGTGATCATGAAGGATGCTGTCAGTGTTTTCCTCCATCAGAATAAGCAGCCTCTAGACTGTAAGAAACACACACATTTTAACATCATTTTGATTGTCTAAAATTTACTGCAGCTAAAAATTACATTTGGTTTACAATGCATTTTGCCAGATATGTTGTCACTTGTCAAAGCTAAGAATTTTACATGCTGGCTTTTTTTATGGCACATTTAGCACTGATAAGTTGTCACACTCTTGCTTAATATGTTAACATTCTGTCTGTAAACTGTATATGCATAGCTACCTTTTTGAAGCAATATTGAGATTTACTTAAGAACGTGGGGCCCAATAAATACCATCAATGGTGCCCAGTCCAAGAGATGGTGGATCCTATAGGTAAACACCACCTCATCATGCACTAAAACTTACTAAAAAAAAAAAAGATGTGAAGTTCACACATATAGAAAATGGACATTTTGTGAATACATATTACACGTATTGTAAAATAGATAGAGCTCATATGTAGAGTTTGTTTGATAAACTTTCCTACTACTTTGTCTAAATTAGAAGCAAATTGGTTGAACATTACTTCTACCTAAAATGGCAGAAAACGCACCTATCTTGGTGATGGACAGGACAGCTAGAGGGGATATGGAGGAGGCTGTTATTTTTTTTTTAATAGGTGTACTTTCACCAATTTGCTGATAATTCATTGAAAGTAGATGATCGGTACAATTGCTGCCAATGCATTTTTTAAAGCTGTATTGTCATGAGTCAAATTTGATCATGTTAGGTTCTTGCATAGGTCCTATAGCATTGATAAGTTTCCACCCTCTTTCCTACATACACACATCTCTCCTGCATACACACAACTCTACTACTATCACACACGCAATTTTCCGAAATACACACACAACTCTCCTCCATACACAAACACAGTTCTAACACATATAGCTTTTCTACAGCTTTGAAGTATGCACTCACACCTCTGTTACATACACGCACTGTTTTGCTACATACTTGTACACAGCTTTCTTACATACACCAACAGCTCTCTTATATACTCATGCAGCTCCACACACACAAACACTTATATATATATATATATATGTACACTCATCCATCGTATACATTACCACATCTTGAAATTCCTTCCAGGAATGTGACTGATCACATGACCTGAAAGGTTCAATGGCTAATCAACAACTTTGTTTGATTGGGACCCTATCCATGCCACCTCACATATCAGGAGTGTCGTTCTTCTTTTCATAAAGAGGTCCAAGGGCTAGTCTTGCAGAAGTTTTTTCAGCTACACAGGATGCGCAACATCCGTGCAAGTCCTGGTGACTTTCTCCCCTGCACTGCACCGATCAGATAGATCAGTGTGGGGCAGGAGAAAGGAGAACAGTTCTTTCAGTGATCATGAAGGATGCTGTCAGTGTTTTCCTCCATCAGAATAAGCAGCCTCTAGACTGTAAGAAACACACACATTTTAACATCATTTTGATTGTCTAAAATTTACTGCAGCTAAAAATTACATTTGGTTTACAATGCATTTTGCCAGATATGTTGTCACTTGTCAAAGCTAAGAATTTTACATGCTGGGTTTTTTTATGGCACATTTAGCACTGATAAGTTGTCACACTCTTGCTTAATATGTTAACATTCTGTCTGTAAACTGTATATGCATAGCTACCTTTTTGAAGCAATATTGAGATTTACTTAAGAACGTGGGGCCCAATAAATACCATCAATGGTGCCCAGTCCAAGAGATGGTGGATCCTATAGGTAAACACCACCTCATCATGCACTAAAACTTACTAAAAAAAAAAAAAGATGTGAAGTTCACACATATAGAAAATGGACATTTTGTGAATACATATTACACGTATTGTAAAATAGATAGAGCTCATATGTAGAGTTTGTTTGATAAACTTTCCTACTACTTTGTCTAAATTAGAAGCAAATTGGTTGAACATTACTTCTACCTAAAATGGCAGAAAACGCACCTATCTTGGTGATGGACAGGACAGCTAGAGGGGATATGGAGGAGGCTGTTATTTTTTTTTTAATAGGTGTACTTTCACCAATTTGCTGATAATTCATTGAAAGTAGATGATCGGTACAATTGCTGCCAATGCATTTTTTAAAGCTGTATTGTCATGAGTCAAATTTGATCATGTTAGGTTCTTGCATAGGTCCTATAGCATTGATAAGTTTCCACCCTCTTTCCTACATACACACATCTCTCCTGCATACACACAACTCTACTACTATCACACACGCAATTTTCCGAAATACACACACAACTCTCCTCCATACACAAACACAGCTCTAACACATATAGCTTTTCTACAGCTTTGAAGTATGCACTCACACCTCTGTTACATACACGCACTGTTTTGCTACATACTTGTACACAGCTTTCTTACATACACCAACAGCTCTCTTATATACTCATGCAGCTCCACACACACAAACACTTATATATATATATATATATATATATATATATATATATGTACACTCATCCATCGTATACATTACCACATCTTGAAATTCCTTCCAGGAATGTGACTGATCACATGACCTGAAAGGTTCAATGGCTAATCAACAACTTTGTTTGATTGGGACCCTATCCATGCCACCTCACATATCAGGAGTGTCGTTCTTCTTTTCATAAAGAGGTCCAAGGGCTAGTCTTGCAGAAGTTTTTTCAGCTACACAGGATGCGCAACATCCGTGCAAGTCCTGGTGACTTTCTCCCCTGCACTGCACCGATCAGATAGATCAGTGTGGGGCAGGAGAAAGGAGAACAGTTCTTTCAGTGATCATGAAGGATGCTGTCAGTGTTTTCCTCCATCAGAATAAGCAGCCTCTAGACTGTAAGAAACACACACATTTTAACATCATTTTGATTGTCTAAAATTTACTGCAGCTAAAAATTACATTTGGTTTACAATGCATTTTGCCAGATATGTTGTCACTTGTCAAAGCTAAGAATTTTACATGCTGGGTTTTTTTATGGCACATTTAGCACTGATAAGTTGTCACACTCTTGCTTAATATGTTAACATTCTGTCTGTAAACTGTATATGCATAGCTACCTTTTTGAAGCAATATTGAGATTTACTTAAGAACGTGGGGCCCAATAAATACCATCAATGGTGCCCAGTCCAAGAGATGGTGGATCCTATAGGTAAACACCACCTCATCATGCACTAAAACTTACTAAAAAAAAAAAAAGATGTGAAGTTCACACATATAGAAAATGGACATTTTGTGAATACATATTACACGTATTGTAAAATAGATAGAGCTCATATGTAGAGTTTGTTTGATAAACTTTCCTACTACTTTGTCTAAATTAGAAGCAAATTGGTTGAACATTACTTCTACCTAAAATGGCAGAAAACGCACCTATCTTGGTGATGGACAGGACAGCTAGAGGGGATATGGAGGAGGCTGTTATTTTTTTTTTAATAGGTGTACTTTCACCAATTTGCTGATAATTCATTGAAAGTAGATGATCGGTACAATTGCTGCCAATGCATTTTTTAAAGCTGTATTGTCATGAGTTAAATTTGATCATGTTAGGTTCTTGCATAGGTCCTATAGCATTGATAAGTTTCCACCCTCTTTCCTACATACACACATCTCTCCTGCATACACACAACTCTACTACTATCACACACGCAATTTTCCGAAATACACACACAACTCTCCTCCATACACAAACACAGTTCTAACACATATAGCTTTTCTACAGCTTTGAAGTATGCACTCACACCTCTGTTACATACACGCACTGTTTTGCTACATAGTTGTACACAGCTTTCTTACATACCATACACCAACAGCTCTCTTATATACTCATGCAGCTCCACACACACAAACACTTATATATATATATATATATGTACACTCATCCATCGTATACATTACCACATCTTGAAATTCCTTCCAGGAATGTGACTGATCACATGACCTGAAAGGTTCAATGGCTAATCAACAACTTTGTTTGATTGGGACCCTATCCATGCCACCTCACATATCAGGAGTGTCGTTCTTCTTTTCATAAAGAGGTCCAAGGGCTAGTCTTGCAGAAGTTTTTTCAGCTACACAGGATGCGCAACATCCGTGCAAGTCCTGGTGACTTTCTCCCCTGCACTGCACCGATCAGATAGATCAGTGTGGGGCAGGAGAAAGGAGAACAGTTCTTTCAGTGATCATGAAGGATGCTGTCAGTGTTTTCCTCCATCAGAATAAGCAGCCTCTAGACTGTAAGAAACACACACATTTTAACATCATTTTGATTGTCTAAAATTTACTGCAGCTAAAAATTACATTTGGTTTACAATGCATTTTGCCAGATATGTTGTCACTTGTCAAAGCTAAGAATTTTACATGCTGGCTTTTTTTATGGCACATTTAGCACTGATAAGTTGTCACACTCTTGCTTAATATGTTAACATTCTGTCTGTAAACTGTATATGCATAGCTACCTTTTTGAAGCAATATTGAGATTTACTTAAGAACGTGGGGCCCAATAAATACCATCAATGGTGCCCAGTCCAAGAGATGGTGGATCCTATAGGTAAACACCACCTCATCATGCACTAAAACTTACTAAAAAAAAAAAAGATGTGAAGTTCACACATATAGAAAATGGACATTTTGTGAATACATATTACACGTATTGTAAAATAGATAGAGCTCATATGTAGAGTTTGTTTGATAAACTTTCCTACTACTTTGTCTAAATTAGAAGCAAATTGGTTGAACATTACTTCTACCTAAAATGGCAGAAAACGCACCTATCTTGGTGATGGACAGGACAGCTAGAGGGGATATGGAGGAGGCTGTTATTTTTTTTTTAATAGGTGTACTTTCACCAATTTGCTGATAATTCATTGAAAGTAGATGATCGGTACAATTGCTGCCAATGCATTTTTTAAAGCTGTATTGTCATGAGTCAAATTTGATCATGTTAGGTTCTTGCATAGGTCCTATAGCATTGATAAGTTTCCACCCTCTTTCCTACATACACACATCTCTCCTGCATACACACAACTCTACTACTATCACACACGCAATTTTCCGAAATACACACACAACTCTCCTCCATACACAAACACAGTTCTAACACATATAGCTTTTCTACAGCTTTGAAGTATGCACTCACACCTCTGTTACATACACGCACTGTTTTGCTACATACTTGTACACAGCTTTCTTACATACCATACACCAACAGCTCTCTTATATACTCATGCAGCTCCACACACACAAACATTTATATATATATATATATATGTACACTCATCCATCGTATACATTACCACATCTTGAAATTCCTTCCAGGAATGTGACTGATCACATGACCTGAAAGGTTCAATGGCTAATCAACAACTTTGTTTGATTGGGACCCTATCCATGCCACCTCACATATCAGGAGTGTCGTTCTTCTTTTCATAAAGAGGTCCAAGGGCTAGTCTTGCAGAAGTTATTTCAGCTACACAGGATGCGCAACATCCGTGCAAGTCCTGGTGACTTTCTCCCCTGCACTGCACCGATCAGATAGATCAGTGTGGGGCAGGAGAAAGGAGAACAGTTCTTTCAGTGATCATGAAGGATGCTGTCAGTGTTTTCCTCCATCAGAATAAGCAGCCTCTAGACTGTAAGAAACACACACATTTTAACATCATTTTGATTGTCTAAAATTTACTGCAGCTAAAAATTACATTTGGTTTACAATGCATTTTGCCAGATATGTTGTCACTTGTCAAAGCTAAGAATTTTACATGCTGGGTTTTTTTATGGCACATTTAGCACTGATAAGTTGTCACACTCTTGCTTAATATGTTAACATTCTGTCTGTAAACTGTATATGCATAGCTACCTTTTTGAAGCAATATTGAGATTTACTTAAGAACGTGGGGCCCAATAAATACCATCAATGGTGCCCAGTCCAAGAGATGGTGGATCCTATAGGTAAACACCACCTCATCATGCACTAAAACTTACTAAAAAAAAAAAAAGATGTGAAGTTCACACATATAGAAAATGGACATTTTGTGAATACATATTACACGTATTGTAAAATAGATAGAGCTCATATGTAGAGTTTGTTTGATAAACTTTCCTACTACTTTGTCTAAATTAGAAGCAAATTGGTTGAACATTACTTCTACCTAAAATGGCAGAAAACGCACCTATCTTGGTGATGGACAGGACAGCTAGAGGGGATATGGAGGAGGCTGTTATTTTTTTTTTAATAGGTGTACTTTCACCAATTTGCTGATAATTCATTGAAAGTAGATGATCGGTACAATTGCTGCCAATGCATTTTTTAAAGCTGTATTGTCATGAGTCAAATTTGATCATGTTAGGTTCTTGCATAGGTCCTATAGCATTGATAAGTTTCCACCCTCTTTCCTACATACACACATCTCTCCTGCATACACACAACTCTACTACTATCACACACGCAATTTTCCGAAATACACACACAACTCTCCTCCATACACAAACACAGTTCTAACACATATAGCTTTTCTACAGCTTTGAAGTATGCACTCACACCTCTGTTACATACACGCACTGTTTTGCTACATACTTGTACACAGCTTTCTTACATACCATACACCAACAGCTCTCTTATATACTCATGCAGCTCCACACACACAAACACTTATATATATATATATATATGTGTACACTCATCCATCGTATACATTACCACATCTTGAAATTCCTTCCAGGAATGTGACTGATCACATGACCTGAAAGGTTCAATGGCTAATCAACAACTTTGTTTGATTGGGACCCTATCCATGCCACCTCACATATCAGG
Organism: Phyllobates terribilis; assembly: GCF_046119375.1. Taxonomy (NCBI): domain Eukaryota; kingdom Metazoa; phylum Chordata; class Amphibia; order Anura; family Dendrobatidae; genus Phyllobates; species Phyllobates terribilis. Next base: position 243,434 of record NW_027364118.1, on the reverse strand, counting down.
AGTGTCGTTCTTCTTTTCATAAAGAGGTCCAAGGGCTAGTCTTGCAGAAGTTTTTTCAGCTACACAGGATGCGCAACATCCGTGCAAGTCCTGGTGACTTTCTCCCCTGCACTGCACCGATCAGATAGATCAGTGTGGGGCAGGAGAAAGGAGAACAGTTCTTTCAGTGATCATGAAGGATGCTGTCAGTGTTTTCCTCCATCAGAATAAGCAGCCTCTAGACTGTAAGAAACACACACATTTTAACATCATTTTGATTGTCTAAAATTTACTGCAGCTAAAAATTACATTTGGTTTACAATGCATTTTGCCAGATATGTTGTCACTTGTCAAAGCTAAGAATTTTACATGCTGGGTTTTTTTATGGCACATTTAGCACTGATAAGTTGTCACACTCTTGCTTAATATGTTAACATTCTGTCTGTAAACTGTATATGCATAGCTACCTTTTTGAAGCAATATTGAGATTTACTTAAGAACGTGGGGCCCAATAAATACCATCAATGGTGCCCAGTCCAAGAGATGGTGGATCCTATAGGTAAACACCACCTCATCATGCACTAAAACTTACTAAAAAAAAAAAAAGATGTGAAGTTCACACATATAGAAAATGGACATTTTGTGAATACATATTACACGTATTGTAAAATAGATAGAGCTCATATGTAGAGTTTGTTTGATAAACTTTCCTACTACTTTGTCTAAATTAGAAGCAAATTGGTTGAACATTACTTCTACCTAAAATGGCAGAAAACGCACCTATCTTGGTGATGGACAGGACAGCTAGAGGGGATATGGAGGAGGCTGTTATTTTTTTTTTAATAGGTGTACTTTCACCAATTTGCTGATAATTCATTGAAAGTAGATGATCGGTACAATTGCTGCCAATGCATTTTTTAAAGCTGTATTGTCATGAGTCAAATTTGATCATGTTAGGTTCTTGCATAGGTCCTATAGCATTGATAAGTTTCCACCCTCTTTCCTACATACACACATCTCTCCTGCATACACACAACTCTACTACTATCACACACGCAATTTTCCGAAATACACACACAACTCTCCTCCATACACAAACACAGTTCTAACACATATAGCTTTTCTACAGCTTTGAAGTATGCACTCACACCTCTGTTACATACACGCACTGTTTTGCTACATACTTGTACACAGCTTTCTTACATACCATACACCAACAGCTCTCTTATATACTCATGCAGCTCCACACACACAAACACTTATATATATATATATATATGTACACTCATCCATCGTATACATTACCACATCTTGAAATTCCTTCCAGGAATGTGACTGATCACATGACCTGAAAGGTTCAATGGCTAATCAACAACTTTGTTTGATTGGGACCCTATCCATGCCACCTCACATATCAGGAGTGTCGTTCTTCTTTTCATAAAGAGGTCCAAGGGCTAGTCTTGCAGAAGTTTTTTCAGCTACACAGGATGCGCAACATCCGTGCAAGTCCTGGTGACTTTCTCCCCTGCACTGCACCGATCAGATAGATCAGTGTGGGGCAGGAGAAAGGAGAACAGTTCTTTCAGTGATCATGAAGGATGCTGTCAGTGTTTTCCTCCATCAGAATAAGCAGCCTCTAGACTGTAAGAAACACACACATTTTAACATCATTTTGATTGTCTAAAATTTACTGCAGCTAAAAATTACATTTGGTTTACAATGCATTTTGCCAGATATGTTGTCACTTCTCAAAGCTAAGAATTTTACATGCTGGCTTTTTTTATGGCACATTTAGCACTGATAAGTTGTCACACTCTTGCTTAATATGTTAACATTCTGTCTGTAAACTGTATATGCATAGCTACCTTTTTGAAGCAATATTGAGATTTACTTAAGAACGTGGGGCCCAATAAATACCATCAATGGTGCCCAGTCCAAGAGATGGTGGATCCTATAGGTAAACACCACCTCATCATGCACTAAAACTTACTAAAAAAAAAAAAGATGTGAAGTTCACACATATAGAAAATGGACATTTTGTGAATACATATTACACGTATTGTAAAATAGATAGAGCTCATATGTAGAGTTTGTTTGATAAACTTTCCTACTACTTTGTCTAAATTAGAAGCAAATTGGTTGAACATTACTTCTACCTAAAATGGCAGAAAACGCACCTATCTTGGTGATGGACAGGACAGCTAGAGGGGATATGGAGGAGGCTGTTATTTTTTTTTTAATAGGTGTACTTTCACCAATTAGCTGATAATTCATTGAAAGTAGATGATCGGTACAATTGCTGCCAATGCATTTTTTAAAGCTGTATTGTCATGAGTCAAATTTGATCATGTTAGGTTCTTGCATAGGTCCTATAGCATTGATAAGTTTCCACCCTCTTTCCTACATACACACATCTCTCCTGCATACACACAACTCTACTACTATCACACACGCAATTTTCCGAAATACACACACAACTCTCCTCCATACACAAACACAGTTCTAACACATATAGCTTTTCTACAGCTTTGAAGTATGCACTCACACCTCTGTTACATACACGCACTGTTTTGCTACATACTTGTACACAGCTTTCTTACATACACCAACAGCTCTCTTATATACTCATGCAGCTCCACACACACAAACACTTATATATATATATATATATATATATGTACACTCATCCATCGTATACATTACCACATCTTGAAATTCCTTCCAGGAATGTGACTGATCACATGACCTGAAAGGTTCAATGGCTAATCAACAACTTTGTTTGATTGGGACCCTATCCATGCCACCTCACATATCAGGAGTGTCGTTCTTCTTTTCATAAAGAGGTCCAAGGGCTAGTCTTGCAGAAGTTTTTTCAGCTACACAGGATGCGCAACATCCGTGCAAGTCCTGGTGACTTTCTCCCCTGCACTGCACCGATCAGATAGATCAGTGTGGGGCAGGAGAAAGGAGAACAGTTCTTTCAGTGATCATGAAGGATGCTGTCAGTGTTTTCCTCCATCAGAATAAGCAGCCTCTAGACTGTAAGAAACACACACATTTTAACATCATTTTGATTGTCTAAAATTTACTGCAGCTAAAAATTACATTTGGTTTACAATGCATTTTGCCAGATATGTTGTCACTTGTCAAAGCTAAGAATTTTACATGCTGGGTTTTTTTATGGCACATTTAGCACTGATAAGTTGTCACACTCTTGCTTAATATGTTAACATTCTGTCTGTAAACTGTATATGCATAGCTACCTTTTTGAAGCAATATTGAGATTTACTTAAGAACGTGGGGCCCAATAAATACCATCAATGGTGCCCAGTCCAAGAGATGGTGGATCCTATAGGTAAACACCACCTCATCATGCACTAAAACTTACTAAAAAAAAAAAAAGATGTGAAGTTCACACATATAGAAAATGGACATTTTGTGAATACATATTACACGTATTGTAAAATAGATAGAGCTCATATGTAGAGTTTGTTTGATAAACTTTCCTACTACTTTGTCTAAATTAGAAGCAAATTGGTTGAACATTACTTCTACCTAAAATGGCAGAAAACGCACCTATCTTGGTGATGGACAGGACAGCTAGAGGGGATATGGAGGAGGCTGTTATTTTTTTTTTAATAGGTGTACTTTCACCAATTTGCTGATAATTCATTGAAAGTAGATGATCGGTACAATTGCTGCCAATGCATTTTTTAAAGCTGTATTGTCATGAGTCAAATTTGATCATGTTAGGTTCTTGCATAGGTCCTATAGCATTGATAAGTTTCCACCCTCTTTCCTACATACACACATCTCTCCTGCATACACACAACTCTACTACTATCACACACGCAATTTTCCGAAATACACACACAACTCTCCTCCATACACAAACACAGTTCTAACACATATAGCTTTTCTACAGCTTTGAAGTATGCACTCACACCTCTGTTACATACACGCACTGTTTTGCTACATAGTTGTACACAGCTTTCTTACATACCATACACCAACAGCTCTCTTATATACTCATGCAGCTCCACACACACAAACACTTATATATATATATATATATGTACACTCATCCATCGTATACATTACCACATCTTGAAATTCCTTCCAGGAATGTGACTGATCACATGACCTGAAAGGTTCAATGGCTAATCAACAACTTTGTTTGATTGGGACCCTATCCATGCCACCTCACATATCAGGAGTGTCGTTCTTCTTTTCATAAAGAGGTCCAAGGGCTAGTCTTGCAGAAGTTTTTTCAGCTACACAGGATGCGCAACATCCGTGCAAGTCCTGGTGACTTTCTCCCCTGCACTGCACCGATCAGATAGATCAGTGTGGGGCAGGAGAAAGGAGAACAGTTCTTTCAGTGATCATGAAGGATGCTGTCAGTGTTTTCCTCCATCAGAATAAGCAGCCTCTAGACTGTAAGAAACACACACATTTTAACATCATTTTGATTGTCTAAAATTTACTGCAGCTAAAAATTACATTTGGTTTACAATGCATTTTGCCAGATATGTTGTCACTTGTCAAAGCTAAGAATTTTACATGCTGGCTTTTTTTATGGCACATTTAGCACTGATAAGTTGTCACACTCTTGCTTAATATGTTAACATTCTGTCTGTAAACTGTATATGCATAGCTACCTTTTTGAAGCAATATTGAGATTTACTTAAGAACGTGGGGCCCAATAAATACCATCAATGGTGCCCAGTCCAAGAGATGGTGGATCCTATAGGTAAACACCACCTCATCATGCACTAAAACTTACTAAAAAAAAAAAAGATGTGAAGTTCACACATATAGAAAATGGACATTTTGTGAATACATATTACACGTATTGTAAAATAGATAGAGCTCATATGTAGAGTTTGTTTGATAAACTTTCCTACTACTTTGTCTAAATTAGAAGCAAATTGGTTGAACATTACTTCTACCTAAAATGGCAGAAAACGCACCTATCTTGGTGATGGACAGGACAGCTAGAGGGGATATGGAGGAGGCTGTTATTTTTTTTTTAATAGGTGTACTTTCACCAATTTGCTGATAATTCATTGAAAGTAGATGATCGGTACAATTGCTGCCAATGCATTTTTTAAAGCTGTATTGTCATGAGTCAAATTTGATCATGTTAGGTTCTTGCATAGGTCCTATAGCATTGATAAGTTTCCACCCTCTTTCCTACATACACACATCTCTCCTGCATACACACAACTCTACTACTATCACACACGCAATTTTCCGAAATACACACACAACTCTCCTCCATACACAAACACAGTTCTAACACATATAGCTTTTCTACAGCTTTGAAGTATGCACTCACACCTCTGTTACATACACGCACTGTTTTGCTACATACTTGTACACAGCTTTCTTACATACACCAACAGCTCTCTTATATACTCATGCAGCTCCACACACACAAACACTTATATATATATATATATATATATGTACACTCATCCATCGTATACATTACCACATCTTGAAATTCCTTCCAGGAATGTGACTGATCACATGACCTGAAAGGTTCAATGGCTAATCAACAACTTTGTTTGATTGGGACCCTATCCATGCCACCTCACATATCAGGAGTGTCGTTCTTCTTTTCATAAAGAGGTCCAAGGGCTAGTCTTGCAGAAGTTTTTTCAGCTACACAGGATGCGCAACATCCGTGCAAGTCCTGGTGACTTTCTCCCCTGCACTGCACCGATCAGATAGATCAGTGTGGGGCAGGAGAAAGGAGAACAGTTCTTTCAGTGATCATGAAGGATGCTGTCAGTGTTTTCCTCCATCAGAATAAGCAGCCTCTAGACTGTAAGAAACACACACATTTTAACATCATTTTGATTGTCTAAAATTTACTGCAGCTAAAAATTACATTTGGTTTACAATGCATTTTGCCAGATATGTTGTCACTTGTCAAAGCTAAGAATTTTACATGCTGGGTTTTTTTATGGCACATTTAGCACTGATAAGTTGTCACACTCTTGCTTAATATGTTAACATTCTGTCTGTAAACTGTATATGCATAGCTACCTTTTTGAAGCAATATTGAGATTTACTTAAGAACGTGGGGCCCAATAAATACCATCAATGGTGCCCAGTCCAAGAGATGGTGGATCCTATAGGTAAACACCACCTCATCATGCACTAAAACTTACTAAAAAAAAAAAAAGATGTGAAGTTCACACATATAGAAAATGGACATTTTGTGAATACATATTACACGTATTGTAAAATAGATAGAGCTCATATGTAGAGTTTGTTTGATAAACTTTCCTACTACTTTGTCTAAATTAGAAGCAAATTGGTTGAACATTACTTCTACCTAAAATGGCAGAAAACGCACCTATCTTGGTGATGGACAGGACAGCTAGAGGGGATATGGAGGAGGCTGTTATTTTTTTTTTAATAGGTGTACTTTCACCAATTTGCTGATAATTCATTGAAAGTAGATGATCGGTACAATTGCTGCCAATGCATTTTTTAAAGCTGTATTGTCATGAGTCAAATTTGATCATGTTAGGTTCTTGCATAGGTCCTATAGCATTGATAAGTTTCCACCCTCTTTCCTACATACACACATCTCTCCTGCATACACACAACTCTACTACTATCACACACGCAATTTTCCGAAATACACACACAACTCTCCTCCATACACAAACACAGTTCTAACACATATAGCTTTTCTACAGCTTTGAAGTATGCACTCACACCTCTGTTACATACACGCACTGTTTTGCTACATACTTGTACACAGCTTTCTTACATACCATACACCAACAGCTCTCTTATATACTCATGCAGCTCCACACACACAAACACTTATATATATATATATATATGTACACTCATCCATCGTATACATTACCACATCTTGAAATTCCTTCCAGGAATGTGACTGATCACATGACCTGAAAGGTTCAATGGCTAATCAACAACTTTGTTTGATTGGGACCCTATCCATGCCACCTCACATATCAGGAGTGTCGTTCTTCTTTTCATAAAGAGGTCCAAGGGCTAGTCTTGCAGAAGTTTTTTCAGCTACACAGGATGCGCAACATCCGTGCAAGTCCTGGTGACTTTCTCCCCTGCACTGCACCGATCAGATAGATCAGTGTGGGGCAGGAGAAAGGAGAACAGTTCTTTCAGTGATCATGAAGGATGCTGTCAGTGTTTTCCTCCATCAAAATAAGCAGCCTCTAGACTGTAAGAAACACACACATTTTAACATCATTTTGATTGTCTAAAATTTACTGCAGCTAAAAATTACATTTGGTTTACAATGCATTTTGCCAGATATGTTGTCACTTGTCAAAGCTAAGAATTTTACATGCTGGCTTTTTTTATGGCACATTTAGCACTGATAAGTTGTCACACTCTTGCTTAATATGTTAACATTCTGTCTGTAAACTGTATATGCATAGCTACCTTTTTGAAGCAATATTGAGATTTACTTAAGAACGTGGGGCCCAATAAATACCATCAATGGTGCCCAGTCCAAGAGATGGTGGATCCTATAGGTAAACACCACCTCATCATGCACTAAAACTTACTAAAAAAAAAAAAAGATGTGAAGTTCACACATATAGAAAATGGACATTTTGTGAATATATATTACACGTATTGTAAAATAGATAGAGCTCATATGTAGAGTTTGTTTGATAAACTTTCCTACTACTTTGTCTAAATTAGAAGCAAATTGGTTGAACATTACTTCTACCTAAAATGGCAGAAAACGCACCTATCTTGGTGATGGACAGGACAGCTAGAGGGGATATGGAGGAGGCTGTTATTTTTTTTTTAATAGGTGTACTTTCACCAATTTGCTGATAATTCATTGAAAGTAGATGATCGGTACAATTGCTGCCAATGCATTTTTTAAAGCTGTATTGTCATGAGTCAAATTTGATCATGTTAGGTTCTTGCATAGGTCCTATAGCATTGATAAGTTTCCACCCTCTTTCCTACATACACACATCTCTCCTGCATACACACAACTCTACTACTATCACACACGCAATTTTCCGAAATACACACACAACTCTCCTCCATACACAAACACAGTTCTAACACATATAGCTTTTCTACAGCTTTGAAGTATGCACTCACACCTCTGTTACATACACGCACTGTTTTGCTACATACTTGTACACAGCTTTCTTACATACCATACACCAACAGCTCTCTTATATACTCATGCAGCTCCACACACACAAACACTTATATATATATATATATATGTACACTCATCCATCGTATACATTACCACATCTTGAAATTCCTTCCAGGAATGTGACTGATCACATGACCTGAAAGGTTCAATGGCTAATCAACAACTTTGTTTGATTGGGACCCTATCCATGCCACCTCACATATCAGGAGTGTCGTTCTTCTTTTCATAAAGAGGTCCAAGGGCTAGTCTTGCAGAAGTTTTTTCAGCTACACAGGATGCGCAACATCCGTGCAAGTCCTGGTGACTTTCTCCCCTGCACTGCACCGATCAGATAGATCAGTGTGGGGCAGGAGAAAGGAGAACAGTTCTTTCAGTGATCATGAAGGATGCTGTCAGTGTTTTCCTCCATCAGAATAAGCAGCCTCTAGACTGTAAGAAACACACACATTTTAACATCATTTTGATTGTCTAAAATTTACTGCAGCTAAAAATTACATTTGGTTTACAATGCATTTTGCCAGATATGTTGTCACTTGTCAAAGCTAAGAATTTTACATGCTGGCTTTTTTTATGGCACATTTAGCACTGATAAGTTGTCACACTCTTGCTTAATATGTTAACATTCTGTCTGTAAACTGTATATGCATAGCTACCTTTTTGAAGCAATATTGAGATTTACTTAAGAACGTGGGGCCCAATAAATACCATCAATGGTGCCCAGTCCAAGAGATGGTGGATCCTATAGGTAAACACCACCTCATCATGCACTAAAACTTACTAAAAAAAAAAAAGATGTGAAGTTCACACATATAGAAAATGGACATTTTGTGAATACATATTACACGTATTGTAAAATAGATAGAGCTCATATGTAGAGTTTGTTTGATAAACTTTCCTACTACTTTGTCTAAATTAGAAGCAAATTGGTTGAACATTACTTCTACCTAAAATGGCAGAAAACGCACCTATCTTGGTGATGGACAGGACAGCTAGAGGGGATATGGAGGAGGCTGTTATTTTTTTTTTAATAGGTGTACTTTCACCAATTTGCTGATAATTCATTGAAAGTAGATGATCGGTACAATTGCTGCCAATGCATTTTTTAAAGCTGTATTGTCATGAGTCAAATTTGATCATGTTAGGTTCTTGCATAGGTCCTATAGCATTGATAAGTTTCCACCCTCTTTCCTACATACACACATCTCTCCTGCATACACACAACTCTACTACTATCACACACGCAATTTTCCGAAATACACACACAACTCTCCTCCATACACAAACACAGTTCTAACACATATAGCTTTTCTACAGCTTTGAAGTATGCACTCACACCTCTGTTACATACACGCACTGTTTTGCTACATACTTGTACACAGCTTTCTTACATACCATACACCAACAGCTCTCTTATATACTCATGCAGCTCCACACACACAAACACTTATATATATATATATATATGTACACTCATCCATCGTATACATTACCACATCTTGAAATTCCTTCCAGGAATGTGACTGATCACATGACCTGAAAGGTTCAATGGCTAATCAACAACTTTGTTTGATTGGGACCCTATCCATGCCACCTCACATATCAGGAGTGTCGTTCTTCTTTTCATAAAGAGGTCCAAGGGCTAGTCTTGCAGAAGTTTTTTCAGCTACACAGGATGCACAACATCCGTGCAAGTCCTGGTGACTTTCTCCCCTGCACTGCACCGATCAGATAGATCAGTGTGGGGCAGGAGAAAGGAGAACAGTTCTTTCAGTGATCATGAAGGATGCTGTCAGTGTTTTCCTCCATCAGAATAAGCAGCCTCTAGACTGTAAGAAACACACACATTTTAACATCATTTTGATTGTCTAAAATTTACTGCAGCTAAAAATTACATTTGGTTTACAATGCATTTTGCCAGATATGTTGTCACTTGTCAAAGCTAAGAATTTTACATGCTGGCTTTTTTTATGGCACATTTAGCACTGATAAGTTGTCACACTCTTGCTTAATATGTTAACATTCTGTCTGTAAACTGTATATGCATAGCTACCTTTTTGAAGCAATATTGAGATTTACTTAAGAACGTGGGGCCCAATAAATACCATCAATGGTGCCCAGTCCAAGAGATGGTGGATCCTATAGGTAAACACCACCTCATCATGCACTAAAACTTACTAAAAAAAAAAAAGATGTGAAGTTCACACATATAGAAAATGGACATTTTGTGAATACATATTACACGTATTGTAAAATAGATAGAGCTCATATGTAGAGTTTGTTTGATAAACTTTCCTACTACTTTGTCTAAATTAGAAGCAAATTGGTTGAACATTACTTCTACCTAAAATGGCAGAAAACGCACCTATCTTGGTGATGGACAGGACAGCTAGAGGGGATATGGAGGAGGCTGTTATTTTTTTTTTAATAGGTGTACTTTCACCAATTTGCTGATAATTCATTGAAAGTAGATGATCGGTACAATTGCTGCCAATGCATTTTTTAAAGCTGTATTGTCATGAGTCAAATTTGATCATGTTAGGTTCTTGCATAGGTCCTATAGCATTGATAAGTTTCCACCCTCTTTCCTACATACACACATCTCTCCTGCATACACACAACTCTACTACTATCACACACGCAATTTTCCGAAATACACACACAACTCTCCTCCATACACAAACACAGTTCTAACACATATAGCTTTTCTACAGCTTTGAAGTATGCACTCACACCTCTGTTACATACACGCACTGTTTTGCTACATACTTGTACACAGCTTTCTTACATACCATACACCAACAGCTCTCTTATATACTCATGCAGCTCCACACACACAAACATTTATATATATATATATATATGTACACTCATCCATCGTATACATTACCACATCTTGAAATTCCTTCCAGGAATGTGACTGATCACATGACCTGAAAGGTTCAATGGCTAATCAACAACTTTGTTTGATTGGGACCCTATCCATGCCACCTCACATATCAGGAGTGTCGTTCTTCTTTTCATAAAGAGGTCCAAGGGCTAGTCTTGCAGAAGTTTTTTCAGCTACACAGGATGCGCAACATCCGTGCAAGTCCTGGTGACTTTCTCCCCTGCACTGCACCGATCAGATAGATCAGTGTGGGGCAGGAGAAAGGAGAACAGTTCTTTCAGTGATCATGAAGGATGCTGTCAGTGTTTTCCTCCATCAGAATAAGCAGCCTCTAGACTGTAAGAAACACACACATTTTAACATCATTTTGATTGTCTAAAATTTACTGCAGCTAAAAATTACATTTGGTTTACAATGCATTTTGCCAGATATGTTGTCACTTGTCAAAGCTAAGAATTTTACATGCTGGGTTTTTTTATGGCACATTTAGCACTGATAAGTTGTCACACTCTTGCTTAATATGTTAACATTCTGTCTGTAAACTGTATATGCATAGCTACCTTTTTGAAGCAATATTGAGATTTACTTAAGAACGTGGGGCCCAATAAATACCATCAATGGTGCCCAGTCCAAGAGATGGTGGATCCTATAGGTAAACACCACCTCATCATGCACTAAAACTTACTAAAAAAAAAAAAAGATGTGAAGTTCACACATATAGAAAATGGACATTTTGTGAATACATATTACACGTATTGTAAAATAGATAGAGCTCATATGTAGAGTTTGTTTGATAAACTTTCCTACTACTTTGTCTAAATTAGAAGCAAATTGGTTGAACATTACTTCTACCTAAAATGGCAGAAAACGCACCTATCTTGGTGATGGACAGGACAGCTAGAGGGGATATGGAGGAGGCTGTTATTTTTTTTTTAATAGGTGTACTTTCACCAATTTGCTGATAATTCATTGAAAGTAGATGATCGGTACAATTGCTGCCAATGCATTTTTTAAAGCTGTATTGTCATGAGTCAAATTTGATCATGTTAGGTTCTTGCATAGGTCCTATAGCATTGATAAGTTTCCACCCTCTTTCCTACATACACACATCTCTCCTGCATACACACAACTCTACTACTATCACACACGCAATTTTCCGAAATACACACACAACTCTCCTCCATACACAAACACAGTTCTAACACATATAGCTTTTCTACAGCTTTGAAGTATGCACTCACACCTCTGTTACATACACGCACTGTTTTGCTACATACTTGTACACAGCTTTCTTACATACCATACACCAACAGCTCTCTTATATACTCATGCAGCTCCACACACACAAACACTTATATATATATATATATATGTACACTCATCCATCGTATACATTACCACATCTTGAAATTCCTTCCAGGAATGTGACTGATCACATGACCTGAAAGGTTCAATGGCTAATCAACAACTTTGTTTGATTGGGACCCTATCCATGCCACCTCACATATCAGGAGTGTCGTTCTTCTTTTCATAAAGAGGTCCAAGGGCTAGTCTTGCAGAAGTTTTTTCAGCTACACAGGATGCGCAACATCCGTGCAAGTCCTGGTGACTTTCTCCCCTGCACTGCACCGATCAGATAGATCAGTGTGGGGCAGGAGAAAGGAGAACAGTTCTTTCAGTGATCATGAAGGATGCTGTCAGTGTTTTCCTCCATCAGAATAAGCAGCCTCTAGACTGTAAGAAACACACACATTTTAACATCATTTTGATTGTCTAAAATTTACTGCAGCTAAAAATTACATTTGGTTTACAATGCATTTTGCCAGATATGTTGTCACTTGTCAAAGCTAAGAATTTTACATGCTGGCTTTTTTTATGGCACATTTAGCACTGATAAGTTGTCACACTCTTGCTTAATATGTTAACATTCTGTCTGTAAACTGTATATGCATAGCTACCTTTTTGAAGCAATATTGAGATTTACTTAAGAACGTGGGGCCCAATAAATACCATCAATGGTGCCCAGTCCAAGAGATGGTGGATCCTATAGGTAAACACCACCTCATCATGCACTAAAACTTACTAAAAAAAAAAAAAGATGTGAAGTTCACACATATAGAAAATGGACATTTTGTGAATACATATTACACGTATTGTAAAATAGATAGAGCTCATATGTAGAGTTTGTTTGATAAACTTTCCTACTACTTTGTCTAAATTAGAAGCAAATTGGTTGAACATTACTTCTACCTAAAATGGCAGAAAACGCACCTATCTTGGTGATGGACAGGACAGCTAGAGGGGATATGGAGGAGGCTGTTATTTTTTTTTTAATAGGTGTACTTTCACCAATTTGCTGATAATTCATTGAAAGTAGATGATCGGTACAATTGCTGCCAATGCATTTTTTAAAGCTGTATTGTCATGAGTCAAATTTGATCATGTTAGGTTCTTGCATAGGTCCTATAGCATTGATAAGTTTCCACCCTCTTTCCTACATACACACATCTCTCCTGCATACACACAACTCTACTACTATCACACACGCAATTTTCCGAAATACACACACAACTCTCCTCCATACACAAACACAGTTCTAACACATATAGCTTTTCTACAGCTTTGAAGTATGCACTCACACCTCTGTTACATACATGCACTGTTTTGCTACATACTTGTACACAGCTTTCTTACATACCATACACCAACAGCTCTCTTATATACTCATGCAGCTCCACACACACAAACACTTATATATATATATATATATGTACACTCATCCATCGTATACATTACCACATCTTGAAATTCCTTCCAGGAATGTGACTGATCACATGACCTGAAAGGTTCAATGGCTAATCAACAACTTTGTTTGATTGGGACCCTATCCATGCCACCTCACATATCAGGAGTGTCGTTCTTCTTTTCATAAAGAGGTCCAAGGGCTAGTCTTGCAGAAGTTTTTTCAGCTACACAGGATGCGCAACATCCGTGCAAGTCCTGGTGACTTTCTCCCCTGCACTGCACCGATCAGATAGATCAGTGTGGGGCAGGAGAAAGGAGAACAGTTCTTTCAGTGATCATGAAGGATGCTGTCAGTGTTTTCCTCCATCAGAATAAGCAGCCTCTAGACTGTAAGAAACACACACATTTTAACATCATTTTGATTGTCTAAAATTTACTGCAGCTAAAAATTACATTTGGTTTACAATGCATTTTGCCAGATATGTTGTCACTTGTCAAAGCTAAGAATTTTACATGCTGGCTTTTTTTATGGCACATTTAGCACTGATAAGTTGTCACACTCTTGCTTAATATGTTAACATTCTGTCTGTAAACTGTATATGCATAGCTACCTTTTTGAAGCAATATTGAGATTTACTTAAGAACGTGGGGCCCAATAAATACCATCAATGGTGCCCAGTCCAAGAGATGGTGGATCCTATAGGTAAACACCACCTCATCATGCACTAAAACTTACTAAAAAAAAAAAAAGATGTGAAGTTCACACATATAGAAAATGGACATTTTGTGAATATATATTACACGTATTGTAAAATAGATAGAGCTCATATGTAGAGTTTGTTTGATAAACTTTCCTACTACTTTGTCTAAATTAGAAGCAAATTGGTTGAACATTACTTCTACCTAAAATGGCAGAAAACGCACCTATCTTGGTGATGGACAGGACAGCTAGAGGGGATATGGAGGAGGCTGTTATTTTTTTTTTAATAGGTGTACTTTCACCAATTTGCTGATAATTCATTGAAAGTAGATGATCGGTACAATTGCTGCCAATGCATTTTTTAAAGCTGTATTGTCATGAGTCAAATTTGATCATGTTAGGTTCTTGCATAGGTCCTATAGCATTGATAAGTTTCCACCCTCTTTCCTACATACACACATCTCTCCTGCATACACACAACTCTACTACTATCACACACGCAATTTTCCGAAATACACACACAACTCTCCTCCATACACAAACACAGTTCTAACACATATAGCTTTTCTACAGCTTTGAAGTATGCACTCACACCTCTGTTACATACACGCACTGTTTTGCTACATACTTGTACACAGCTTTCTTACATACACCAACAGCTCTCTTATATACTCATGCAGCTCCACACACACAAACACTTATATATATATATATATATATATATATGTACACTCATCCATCGTATACATTACCACATCTTGAAATTCCTTCCAGGAATGTGACTGATCACATGACCTGAAAGGTTCAATGGCTAATCAACAACTTTGTTTGATTGGGACCCTATCCATGCCACCTCACATATCAGGAGTGTCGTTCTTCTTTTCATAAAGAGGTCCAAGGGCTAGTCTTGCAGAAGTTTTTTCAGCTACACAGGATGCGCAACATCCGTGCAAGTCCTGGTGACTTTCTCCCCTGCACTGCACCGATCAGATAGATCAGTGTGGGGCAGGAGAAAGGAGAACAGTTCTTTCAGTGATCATGAAGGATGCTGTCAGTGTTTTCCTCCATCAGAATAAGCAGCCTCTAGACTGTAAGAAACACACACATTTTAACATCATTTTGATTGTCTAAAATTTACTGCAGCTAAAAATTACATTTGGTTTACAATGCATTTTGCCAGATATGTTGTCACTTGTCAAAGCTAAGAATTTTACATGCTGGGTTTTTTTATGGCACATTTAGCACTGATAAGTTGTCACACTCTTGCTTAATATGTTAACATTCTGTCTGTAAACTGTATATGCATAGCTACCTTTTTGAAGCAATATTGAGATTTACTTAAGAACGTGGGGCCCAATAAATACCATCAATGGTGCCCAGTCCAAGAGATGGTGGATCCTATAGGTAAACACCACCTCATCATGCACTAAAACTTACTAAAAAAAAAAAAAGATGTGAAGTTCACACATATAGAAAATGGACATTTTGTGAATACATATTACACGTATTGTAAAATAGATAGAGCTCATATGTAGAGTTTGTTTGATAAACTTTCCTACTACTTTGTCTAAATTAGAAGCAAATTGGTTGAACATTACTTCTACCTAAAATGGCAGAAAACGCACCTATCTTGGTGATGGACAGGACAGCTAGAGGGGATATGGAGGAGGCTGTTATTTTTTTTTTAATAGGTGTACTTTCACCAATTTGCTGATAATTCATTGAAAGTAGATGATCGGTACAATTGCTGCCAATGCATTTTTTAAAGCTGTATTGTCATGAGTCAAATTTGATCATGTTAGGTTCTTGCATAGGTCCTATAGCATTGATAAGTTTCCACCCTCTTTCCTACATACACACATCTCTCCTGCATACACACAACTCTACTACTATCACACACGCAATTTTCCGAAATACACACACAACTCTCCTCCATACACAAACACAGTTCTAACACATATAGCTTTTCTACAGCTTTGAAGTATGCACTCACACCTCTGTTACATACACGCACTGTTTTGCTACATACTTGTACACAGCTTTCTTACATACCATACACCAACAGCTCTCTTATATACTCATGCAGCTCCACACACACAAACACTTATATATATATATATATATGTACACTCATCCATCGTATACATTACCACATCTTGAAATTCCTTCCAGGAATGTGACTGATCACATGACCTGAAAGGTTCAATGGCTAATCAACAACTTTGTTTGATTGGGACCCTATCCATGCCACCTCACATATCAGGAGTGTCGTTCTTCTTTTCATAAAGAGGTCCAAGGGCTAGTCTTGCAGAAGTTTTTTCAGCTACACAGGATGCGCAACATCCGTGCAAGTCCTGGTGACTTTCTCCCCTGCACTGCACCGATCAGATAGATCAGTGTGGGGCAGGAGAAAGGAGAACAGTTCTTTCAGTGATCATGAAGGATGCTGTCAGTGTTTTCCTCCATCAGAATAAGCAGCCTCTAGACTGTAAGAAACACACACATTTTAACATCATTTTGATTGTCTAAAATTTACTGCAGCTAAAAATTACATTTGGTTTACAATGCATTTTGCCAGATATGTTGTCACTTGTCAAAGCTAAGAATTTTACATGCTGGCTTTTTTTATGGCACATTTAGCACTGATAAGTTGTCACACTCTTGCTTAATATGTTAACATTCTGTCTGTAAACTGTATATGCATAGCTACCTTTTTGAAGCAATATTGAGATTTACTTAAGAACGTGGGGCCCAATAAATACCATCAATGGTGCCCAGTCCAAGAGATGGTGGATCCTATAGGTAAACACCACCTCATCATGCACTAAAACTTACTAAAAAAAAAAAAAGATGTGAAGTTCACACATATAGAAAATGGACATTTTGTGAACACATATTACACGTATTGTAAAATAGATAGAGCTCATATGTAGAGTTTGTTTGATAAACTTTCCTACTACTTTGTCTAAATTAGAAGCAAATTGGTTGAACATTACTTCTACCTAAAATGGCAGAAAACGCACCTATCTTGGTGATGGACAGGACAGCTAGAGGGGATATGGAGGAGGCTGTTATTTTTTTTTTAATAGGTGTACTTTCACCAATTTGCTGATAATTCATTGAAAGTAGATGATCGGTACAATTGCTGCCAATGCATTTTTTAAAGCTGTATTGTCATGAGTCAAATTTGATCATGTTAGGTTCTTGCATAGGTCCTATAGCATTGATAAGTTTCCACCCTCTTTCCTACATACACACATCTCTCCTGCATACACACAACTCTACTACTATCACACACGCAATTTTCCGAAATACACACACAACTCTCCTCCATACACAAACACAGTTCTAACACATATAGCTTTTCTACAGCTTTGAAGTATGCACTCACACCTCTGTTACATACACGCACTGTTTTGCTACATACTTGTACACAGCTTTCTTACATACCATACACCAACAGCTCTCTTATATACTCATGCAGCTCCACACACACAAACACTTATATATATATATATATATGTACACTCTTCCATCGTATACATTACCACATCTTGAAATTCCTTCCAGGAATGTGACTGATCACATGACCTGAAAGGTTCAATGGCTAATCAACAACTTTGTTTGATTGGGACCCTATCCATGCCACCTCACATATCAGGAGTGTCGTTCTTCTTTTCATAAAGAGGTCCAAGGGCTAGTCTTGCAGAAGTTTTTTCAGCTACACAGGATGCGCAACATCCGTGCAAGTCCTGGTGACTTTCTCCCCTGCACTGCACCGATCAGATAGATCAGTGTGGGGCAGGAGAAAGGAGAACAGTTCTTTCAGTGATCATGAAGGATGCTGTCAGTGTTTTCCTCCATCAGAATAAGCAGCCTCTAGACTGTAAGAAACACACACATTTTAACATCATTTTGATTGTCTAAAATTTACTGCAGCTAAAAATTACATTTGGTTTACAATGCATTTTGCCAGATATGTTGTCACTTGTCAAAGCTAAGAATTTTACATGCTGGCTTTTTTTATGGCACATTTAGCACTGATAAGTTGTCACACTCTTGCTTAATATGTTAACATTCTGTCTGTAAACTGTATATGCATAGCTACCTTTTTGAAGCAATATTGAGATTTACTTAAGAACGTGGGGCCCAATAAATACCATCAATGGTGCCCAGTCCAAGAGATGGTGGATCCTATAGGTAAACACCACCTCATCATGCACTAAAACTTACTAAAAAAAAAAAAAGATGTGAAGTTCACACATATAGAAAATGGACATTTTGTGAATACATATTACACGTATTGTAAAATAGATAGAGCTCATATGTAGAGTTTGTTTGATAAACTTTCCTACTACTTTGTCTAAATTAGAAGCAAATTGGTTGAACATTACTTCTACCTAAAATGGCAGAAAACGCACCTATCTTGGTGATGGACAGGACAGCTAGAGGGGATATGGAGGAGGCTGTTATTTTTTTTTTAATAGGTGTACTTTCACCAATTTGCTGATAATTCATTGAAAGTAGATGATCGGTACAATTGCTGCCAATGCATTTTTTAAAGCTGTATTGTCATGAGTCAAATTTGATCATGTTAGGTTCTTGCATAGGTCCTATAGCATTGATAAGTTTCCACCCTCTTTCCTACATACACACATCTCTCCTGCATACACACAACTCTACTACTATCACACACGCAATTTTCCGAAATACACACACAACTCTCCTCCATACACAAACACAGTTCTAACACATATAGCTTTTCTACAGCTTTGAAGTATGCACTCACACCTCTGTTACATACACGCACTGTTTTGCTACATAGTTGTACACAGCTTTCTTACATACCATACACCAACAGCTCTCTTATATACTCATGCAGCTCCACACACACAAACACTTATATATATATATATATATGTACACTCATCCATCGTATACATTACCACATCTTGAAATTCCTTCCAGGAATGTGACTGATCACATGACCTGAAAGGTTCAATGGCTAATCAACAACTTTGTTTGATTGGGACCCTATCCATGCCACCTCACATATCAGGAGTGTCGTTCTTCTTTTCATAAAGAGGTCCAAGGGCTAGTCTTGCAGAAGTTTTTTCAGCTACACAGGATGCGCAACATCCGTGCAAGTCCTGGTGACTTTCTCCCCTGCACTGCACCGATCAGATAGATCAGTGTGGGGCAGGAGAAAGGAGAACAGTTCTTTCAGTGATCATGAAGGATGCTGTCAGTGTTTTCCTCCATCAGAATAAGCAGCCTCTAGACTGTAAGAAACACACACATTTTAACATCATTTTGATTGTCTAAAATTTACTGCAGCTAAAAATTACATTTGGTTTACAATGCATTTTGCCAGATATGTTGTCACTTGTCAAAGCTAAGAATTTTACATGCTGGCTTTTTTTATGGCACATTTAGCACTGATAAGTTGTCACACTCTTGCTTAATATGTTAACATTCTGTCTGTAAACTGTATATGCATAGCTACCTTTTTGAAGCAATATTGAGATTTACTTAAGAACGTGGGGCCCAATAAATACCATCAATGGTGCCCAGTCCAAGAGATGGTGGATCCTATAGGTAAACACCACCTCATCATGCACTAAAACTTACTAAAAAAAAAAAAAGATGTGAAGTTCACACATATAGAAAATGGACATTTTGTGAATACATATTACACGTATTGTAAAATAGATAGAGCTCATATGTAGAGTTTGTTTGATAAACTTTCCTACTACTTTGTCTAAATTAGAAGCAAATTGGTTGAACATTACTTCTACCTAAAATGGCAGAAAACGCACCTATCTTGGTGATGGACAGGACAGCTAGAGGGGATATGGAGGAGGCTGTTATTTTTTTTTTAATAGGTGTACTTTCACCAATTTGCTGATAATTCATTGAAAGTAGATGATCGGTACAATTGCTGCCAATGCATTTTTTAAAGCTGTATTGTCATGAGTCAAATTTGATCATGTTAGGTTCTTGCATAGGTCCTATAGCATTGATAAGTTTCCACCCTCTTTCCTACATACACACATCTCTCCTGCATACACACAACTCTACTACTATCACACACGCAATTTTCCGAAATACACACACAACTCTCCTCCATACACAAACACAGTTCTAACACATATAGCTTTTCTACAGCTTTGAAGTATGCACTCACACCTCTGTTACATACACGCACTGTTTTGCTACATACTTGTACACAGCTTTCTTACATACCATACACCAACAGCTCTCTTATATACTCATGCAGCTCCACACACACAAACACTTATATATATATATATATATGTACACTCATCCATCGTATACATTACCACATCTTGAAATTCCTTCCAGGAATGTGACTGATCACATGACCTGAAAGGTTCAATGGCTAATCAACAACTTTGTTTGATTGGGACCCTATCCATGCCACCTCACATATCAGGAGTGTCGTTCTTCTTTTCATAAAGAGGTCCAAGGGCTAGTCTTGCAGAAGTTTTTTCAGCTACACAGGATGCGCAACATCCGTGCAAGTCCTGGTGACTTTCTCCCCTGCACTGCACCGATCAGATAGATCAGTGTGGGGCAGGAGAAAGGAGAACAGTTCTTTCAGTGATCATGAAGGATGCTGTCAGTGTTTTCCTCCATCAGAATAAGCAGCCTCTAGACTGTAAGAAACACACACATTTTAACATCATTTTGATTGTCTAAAATTTACTGCAGCTAAAAATTACATTTGGTTTACAATGCATTTTGCCAGATATGTTGTCACTTGTCAAAGCTAAGAATTTTACATGCTGGCTTTTTTTATGGCACATTTAGCACTGATAAGTTGTCACACTCTTGCTTAATATGTTAACATTCTGTCTGTAAACTGTATATGCATAGCTACCTTTTTGAAGCAATATTGAGATTTACTTAAGAACGTGGGGCCCAATAAATACCATCAATGGTGCCCAGTCCAAGAGATGGTGGATCCTATAGGTAAACACCACCTCATCATGCACTAAAACTTACTAAAAAAAAAAAAAGATGTGAAGTTCACACATATAGAAAATGGACATTTTGTGAATACATATTACACGTATTGTAAAATAGATAGAGCTCATATGTAGAGTTTGTTTGATAAACTTTCCTACTACTTTGTCTAAATTAGAAGCAAATTGGTTGAACATTACTTCTACCTAAAATGGCAGAAAACGCACCTATCTTGGTGATGGACAGGACAGCTAGAGGGGATATGGAGGAGGCTGTTATTTTTTTTTTAATAGGTGTACTTTCACCAATTTGCTGATAATTCATTGAAAGTAGATGATCGGTACAATTGCTGCCAATGCATTTTTTAAAGCTGTATTGTCATGAGTCAAATTTGATCATGTTAGGTTCTTGCATAGGTCCTATAGCATTGATAAGTTTCCACCCTCTTTCCTACATACACACATCTCTCCTGCATACACACAACTCTACTACTATCACACACGCAATTTTCCGAAATACACACACAACTCTCCTCCATACACAAACACAGTTCTAACACATATAGCTTTTCTACAGCTTTGAAGTATGCACTCACACCTCTGTTACATACACGCACTGTTTTGCTACATACTTGTACACAGCTTTCTTACATACCATACACCAACAGCTCTCTTATATACTCATGCAGCTCCACACACACAAACACTTATATATATATATATATATGTACACTCATCCATCGTATACATTACCACATCTTGAAATTCCTTCCAGGAATGTGACTGATCACATGACCTGAAAGGTTCAATGGCTAATCAACAACTTTGTTTGATTGGGACCCTATCCATGCCACCTCACATATCAGGAGTGTCGTTCTTCTTTTCATAAAGAGGTCCAAGGGCTAGTCTTGCAGAAGTTTTTTCAGCTACACAGGATGCGCAACATCCGTGCAAGTCCTGGTGACTTTCTCCCCTGCACTGCACCGATCAGATAGATCAGTGTGGGGCAGGAGAAAGGAGAACAGTTCTTTCAGTGATCATGAAGGATGCTGTCAGTGTTTTCCTCCATCAGAATAAGCAGCCTCTAGACTGTAAGAAACACACACATTTTAACATCATTTTGATTGTCTAAAATTTACTGCAGCTAAAAATTACATTTGGTTTACAATGCATTTTGCCAGATATGTTGTCACTTGTCAAAGCTAAGAATTTTACATGCTGGCTTTTTTTATGGCACATTTAGCACTGATAAGTTGTCACACTCTTGCTTAATATGTTAACATTCTGTCTGTAAACTGTATATGCATAGCTACCTTTTTGAAGCAATATTGAGATTTACTTAAGAACGTGGGGCCCAATAAATACCATCAATGGTGCCCAGTCCAAGAGATGGTGGATCCTATAGGTAAACACCACCTCATCATGCACTAAAACTTACTAAAAAAAAAAAAAGATGTGAAGTTCACACATATAGAAAATGGACATTTTGTGAATACATATTACACGTATTGTAAAATAGATAGAGCTCATATGTAGAGTTTGTTTGATAAACTTTCCTACTACTTTGTCTAAATTAGAAGCAAATTGGTTGAACATTACTTCTACCTAAAATGGCAGAAAACGCACCTATCTTGGTGATGGACAGGACAGCTAGAGGGGATATGGAGGAGGCTGTTATTTTTTTTTTAATAGGTGTACTTTCACCAATTTGCTGATAATTCATTGAAAGTAGATGATCGGTACAATTGCTGCCAATGCATTTTTTAAAGCTGTATTGTCATGAGTCAAATTTGATCATGTTAGGTTCTTGCATAGGTCCTATAGCATTGATAAGTTTCCACCCTCTTTCCTACATACACACATCTCTCCTGCATACACACAACTCTACTACTATCACACACGCAATTTTCCGAAATACACACACAACTCTCCTCCATACACAAACACAGTTCTAACACATATAGCTTTTCTACAGCTTTGAAGTATGCACTCACACCTCTGTTACATACACGCACTGTTTTGCTACATACTTGTACACAGCTTTCTTACATACCATACACCAACAGCTCTCTTATATACTCATGCAGCTCCACACACACAAACACTTATATATATATATATATATGTACACTCATCCATCGTATACATTACCACATCTTGAAATTCCTTCCAGGAATGTGACTGATCACATGACCTGAAAGGTTCAATGGCTAATCAACAACTTTGTTTGATTGGGACCCTATCCATGCCACCTCACATATCAGGAGTGTCGTTCTTCTTTTCATAAAGAGGTCCAAGGGCTAGTCTTGCAGAAGTTTTTTCAGCTACACAGGATGCGCAACATCCGTGCAAGTCCTGGTGACTTTCTCCCCTGCACTGCACCGATCAGATAGATCAGTGTGGGGCAGGAGAAAGGAGAACAGTTCTTTCAGTGATCATGAAGGATGCTGTCAGTGTTTTCCTCCATCAGAATAAGCAGCCTCTAGACTGTAAGAAACACACACATTTTAACATCATTTTGATTGTCTAAAATTTACTGCAGCTAAAAATTACATTTGGTTTACAATGCATTTTGCCAGATATGTTGTCACTTGTCAAAGCTAAGAATTTTACATGCTGGCTTTTTTTATGGCACATTTAGCACTGATAAGTTGTCACACTCTTGCTTAATATGTTAACATTCTGTCTGTAAACTGTATATGCATAGCTACCTTTTTGAAGCAATATTGAGATTTACTTAAGAACGTGGGGCCCAATAAATACCATCAATGGTGCCCAGTCCAAGAGATGGTGGATCCTATAGGTAAACACCACCTCATCATGCACTAAAACTTACTAAAAAAAAAAAAAGATGTGAAGTTCACACATATAGAAAATGGACATTTTGTGAATACATATTACACGTATTGTAAAATAGATAGAGCTCATATGTAGAGTTTGTTTGATAAACTTTCCTACTACTTTGTCTAAATTAGAAGCAAATTGGTTGAACATTACTTCTACCTAAAATGGCAGAAAACGCACCTATCTTGGTGATGGACAGGACAGCTAGAGGGGATATGGAGGAGGCTGTTATTTTTTTTTTAATAGGTGTACTTTCACCAATTTGCTGATAATTCATTGAAAGTAGATGATCGGTACAATTGCTGCCAATGCATTTTTTAAAGCTGTATTGTCATGAGTCAAATTTGATCATGTTAGGTTCTTGCATAGGTCCTATAGCATTGATAAGTTTCCACCCTCTTTCCTACATACACACATCTCTCCTGCATACACACAACTCTACTACTATCACACACGCAATTTTCCGAAATACACACACAACTCTCCTCCATACACAAACACAGTTCTAACACATATAGCTTTTCTACAGCTTTGAAGTATGCACTCACACCTCTGTTACATACACGCACTGTTTTGCTACATACTTGTACACAGCTTTCTTACATACCATACACCAACAGCTCTCTTATATACTCATGCAGCTCCACACACACAAACACTTATATATATATATATATATGTACACTCATCCATCGTATACATTACCACATCTTGAAATTCCTTCCAGGAATGTGACTGATCACATGACCTGAAAGGTTCAATGGCTAATCAACAACTTTGTTTGATTGGGACCCTATCCATGCCACCTCACATATCAGGAGTGTCGTTCTTCTTTTCATAAAGAGGTCCAAGGGCTAGTCTTGCAGAAGTTTTTTCAGCTACACAGGATGCGCAACATCCGTGCAAGTCCTGGTGACTTTCTCCCCTGCACTGCACCGATCAGATAGATCAGTGTGGGGCAGGAGAAAGGAGAACAGTTCTTTCAGTGATCATGAAGGATGCTGTCAGTGTTTTCCTCCATCAGAATAAGCAGCCTCTAGACTGTAAGAAACACACACATTTTAACATCATTTTGATTGTCTAAAATTTACTGCAGCTAAAAATTACATTTGGTTTACAATGCATTTTGCCAGATATGTTGTCACTTGTCAAAGCTAAGAATTTTACATGCTGGCTTTTTTTATGGCACATTTAGCACTGATAAGTTGTCACACTCTTGCTTAATATGTTAACATTCTGTCTGTAAACTGTATATGCATAGCTACCTTTTTGAAGCAATATTGAGATTTACTTAAGAACGTGGGGCCCAATAAATACCATCAATGGTGCCCAGTCCAAGAGATGGTGGATCCTATAGGTAAACACCACCTCATCATGCACTAAAACTTACTAAAAAAGTTCACACATATAGAAAATGGACATTTGTGAACACATATTACACGTATTGTAAAATAGATAGAGCTCATATGTAGAGTTTGTTTGATAAACTTTCCTACTACTTTGTCTAAATTAGAAGCAAATTGGTTGAACATTACTTCTACCTAAAATGGCAGAAAACGCACCTATCTTGGTGATGGACAGGACAGCTAGAGGGGATATGGAGGAGGCTGTTATTTTTTTTTTAATAGGTGTACTTTCACCAATTTGCTGATAATTCATTGAAAGTAGATGATCGGTACAATTGCTGCCAATGCATTTTTTAAAGCTGTATTGTCATGAGTCAAATTTGATCATGTTAGGTTCATTGCATAGGCTCTATAGCATTGATAAGTTTCCACCCTCTTTCCTACATACACACATCTCTCCTGCATACACACAACTCTACTACTATCACACACGCAATTTTCCGAAATACACACACAACTCTCTCCATACACAACAACAGTTTCTAACACATATAGCCTTTTCTACAGCTTTGAAGTATGCAGCACACCTCTGTTACTCACACCTCTGTTACATACACGCACTGTTTTGCTACATACTTGTACACAGCTTTCTTACATACCATACACCAACAGCTCTCTTATATACTCATGCAGCTCCACACACACAAACACTTATATATATATATATATATGTACACTCTTCCATCGTATACATTACCACATCTTGAAATTCCTTCCAGGAATGTGACTGATCACATGACCTGAAAGGTTCAATGGCTAATCAACAACTTTGTTTGATTGGGACCCTATCCATGCCACCTCACATATCAGGAGTGTCGTTCTTCTTTTCATAAAGAGGTCCAAGGGCTAGTCTTGCAGAAGTTTTTTCAGCTACACAGGATGCGCAACATCCGTGCAAGTCCTGGTGACTTTCTCCCCTGCACTGCACCGATCAGATAGATCAGTGTGGGGCAGGAGAAAGGAGAACAGTTCTTTCAGTGATCATGAAGGATGCTGTCAGTGTTTTCCTCCATCAGAATAAGCAGCCTCTAGACTGTAAGAAACACACACATTTTAACATCATTTTGATTGTCTAAAATTTACTGCAGCTAAAAATTACATTTGGTTTACAATGCATTTTGCCAGATATGTTGTCACTTGTCAAAGCTAAGAATTTTACATGCTGGCTTTTTTTATGGCACATTTAGCACTGATAAGTTGTCACACTCTTGCTTAATATGTTAACATTCTGTCTGTAAACTGTATATGCATAGCTACCTTTTTGAAGCAATATTGAGATTTACTTAAGAACGTGGGGCCCAATAAATACCATCAATGGTGCCCAGTCCAAGAGATGGTGGATCCTATAGGTAAACACCACCTCATCATGCACTAAAACTTACTAAAAAAAAAAAAAGATGTGAAGTTCACACATATAGAAAATGGACATTTTGTGAATACATATTACACGTATTGTAAAATAGATAGAGCTCATATGTAGAGTTTGTTTGATAAACTTTCCTACTACTTTGTCTAAATTAGAAGCAAATTGGTTGAACATTACTTCTACCTAAAATGGCAGAAAACGCACCTATCTTGGTGATGGACAGGACAGCTAGAGGGGATATGGAGGAGGCTGTTATTTTTTTTTTAATAGGTGTACTTTCACCAATTTGCTGATAATTCATTGAAAGTAGATGATCGGTACAATTGCTGCCAATGCATTTTTTAAAGCTGTATTGTCATGAGTCAAATTTGATCATGTTAGGTTCTTGCATAGGTCCTATAGCATTGATAAGTTTCCACCCTCTTTCCTACATACACACATCTCTCCTGCATACACACAACTCTACTACTATCACACACGCAATTTTCCGAAATACACACACAACTCTCCTCCATACACAAACACAGTTCTAACACATATAGCTTTTCTACAGCTTTGAAGTATGCACTCACACCTCTGTTACATACACGCACTGTTTTGCTACATAGTTGTACACAGCTTTCTTACATACCATACACCAACAGCTCTCTTATATACTCATGCAGCTCCACACACACAAACACTTATATATATATATATATATGTACACTCATCCATCGTATACATTACCACATCTTGAAATTCCTTCCAGGAATGTGACTGATCACATGACCTGAAAGGTTCAATGGCTAATCAACAACTTTGTTTGATTGGGACCCTATCCATGCCACCTCACATATCAGGAGTGTCGTTCTTCTTTTCATAAAGAGGTCCAAGGGCTAGTCTTGCAGAAGTTTTTTCAGCTACACAGGATGCGCAACATCCGTGCAAGTCCTGGTGACTTTCTCCCCTGCACTGCACCGATCAGATAGATCAGTGTGGGGCAGGAGAAAGGAGAACAGTTCTTTCAGTGATCATGAAGGATGCTGTCAGTGTTTTCCTCCATCAGAATAAGCAGCCTCTAGACTGTAAGAAACACACACATTTTAACATCATTTTGATTGTCTAAAATTTACTGCAGCTAAAAATTACATTTGGTTTACAATGCATTTTGCCAGATATGTTGTCACTTGTCAAAGCTAAGAATTTTACATGCTGGCTTTTTTTATGGCACATTTAGCACTGATAAGTTGTCACACTCTTGCTTAATATGTTAACATTCTGTCTGTAAACTGTATATGCATAGCTACCTTTTTGAAGCAATATTGAGATTTACTTAAGAACGTGGGGCCCAATAAATACCATCAATGGTGCCCAGTCCAAGAGATGGTGGATCCTATAGGTAAACACCACCTCATCATGCACTAAAACTTACTAAAAAAAAAAAAAGATGTGAAGTTCACACATATAGAAAATGGACATTTTGTGAATACATATTACACGTATTGTAAAATAGATAGAGCTCATATGTAGAGTTTGTTTGATAAACTTTCCTACTACTTTGTCTAAATTAGAAGCAAATTGGTTGAACATTACTTCTACCTAAAATGGCAGAAAACGCACCTATCTTGGTGATGGACAGGACAGCTAGAGGGGATATGGAGGAGGCTGTTATTTTTTTTTTAATAGGTGTACTTTCACCAATTTGCTGATAATTCATTGAAAGTAGATGATCGGTACAATTGCTGCCAATGCATTTTTTAAAGCTGTATTGTCATGAGTCAAATTTGATCATGTTAGGTTCTTGCATAGGTCCTATAGCATTGATAAGTTTCCACCCTCTTTCCTACATACACACATCTCTCCTGCATACACACAACTCTACTACTATCACACACGCAATTTTCCGAAATACACACACAACTCTCCTCCATACACAAACACAGTTCTAACACATATAGCTTTTCTACAGCTTTGAAGTATGCACTCACACCTCTGTTACATACACGCACTGTTTTGCTACATACTTGTACACAGCTTTCTTACATACCATACACCAACAGCTCTCTTATATACTCATGCAGCTCCACACACACAAACACTTATATATATATATATATATGTACACTCATCCATCGTATACATTACCACATCTTGAAATTCCTTCCAGGAATGTGACTGATCACATGACCTGAAAGGTTCAATGGCTAATCAACAACTTTGTTTGATTGGGACCCTATCCATGCCACCTCACATATCAGGAGTGTCGTTCTTCTTTTCATAAAGAGGTCCAAGGGCTAGTCTTGCAGAAGTTTTTTCAGCTACACAGGATGCGCAACATCCGTGCAAGTCCTGGTGACTTTCTCCCCTGCACTGCACCGATCAGATAGATCAGTGTGGGGCAGGAGAAAGGAGAACAGTTCTTTCAGTGATCATGAAGGATGCTGTCAGTGTTTTCCTCCATCAGAATAAGCAGCCTCTAGACTGTAAGAAACACACACATTTTAACATCATTTTGATTGTCTAAAATTTACTGCAGCTAAAAATTACATTTGGTTTACAATGCATTTTGCCAGATATGTTGTCACTTGTCAAAGCTAAGAATTTTACATGCTGGCTTTTTTTATGGCACATTTAGCACTGATAAGTTGTCACACTCTTGCTTAATATGTTAACATTCTGTCTGTAAACTGTATATGCATAGCTACCTTTTTGAAGCAATATTGAGATTTACTTAAGAACGTGGGGCCCAATAAATACCATCAATGGTGCCCAGTCCAAGAGATGGTGGATCCTATAGGTAAACACCACCTCATCATGCACTAAAACTTACTAAAAAAAAAAAAAGATGTGAAGTTCACACATATAGAAAATGGACATTTTGTGAATACATATTACACGTATTGTAAAATAGATAGAGCTCATATGTAGAGTTTGTTTGATAAACTTTCCTACTACTTTGTCTAAATTAGAAGCAAATTGGTTGAACATTACTTCTACCTAAAATGGCAGAAAACGCACCTATCTTGGTGATGGACAGGACAGCTAGAGGGGATATGGAGGAGGCTGTTATTTTTTTTTTAATAGGTGTACTTTCACCAATTTGCTGATAATTCATTGAAAGTAGATGATCGGTACAATTGCTGCCAATGCATTTTTTAAAGCTGTATTGTCATGAGTCAAATTTGATCATGTTAGGTTCTTGCATAGGTCCTATAGCATTGATAAGTTTCCACCCTCTTTCCTACATACACACATCTCTCCTGCATACACACAACTCTACTACTATCACACACGCAATTTTCCGAAATACACACACAACTCTCCTCCATACACAAACACAGTTCTAACACATATAGCTTTTCTACAGCTTTGAAGTATGCACTCACACCTCTGTTACATACACGCACTGTTTTGCTACATACTTGTACACAGCTTTCTTACATACCATACACCAACAGCTCTCTTATATACTCATGCAGCTCCACACACACAAACACTTATATATATATATATATATGTACACTCATCCATCGTATACATTACCACATCTTGAAATTCCTTCCAGGAATGTGACTGATCACATGACCTGAAAGGTTCAATGGCTAATCAACAACTTTGTTTGATTGGGACCCTATCCATGCCACCTCACATATCAGGAGTGTCGTTCTTCTTTTCATAAAGAGGTCCAAGGGCTAGTCTTGCAGAAGTTTTTTCAGCTACACAGGATGCGCAACATCCGTGCAAGTCCTGGTGACTTTCTCCCCTGCACTGCACCGATCAGATAGATCAGTGTGGGGCAGGAGAAAGGAGAACAGTTCTTTCAGTGATCATGAAGGATGCTGTCAGTGTTTTCCTCCATCAGAATAAGCAGCCTCTAGACTGTAAGAAACACACACATTTTAACATCATTTTGATTGTCTAAAATTTACTGCAGCTAAAAATTACATTTGGTTTACAATGCATTTTGCCAGATATGTTGTCACTTGTCAAAGCTAAGAATTTTACATGCTGGCTTTTTTTATGGCACATTTAGCACTGATAAGTTGTCACACTCTTGCTTAATATGTTAACATTCTGTCTGTAAACTGTATATGCATAGCTACCTTTTTGAAGCAATATTGAGATTTACTTAAGAACGTGGGGCCCAATAAATACCATCAATGGTGCCCAGTCCAAGAGATGGTGGATCCTATAGGTAAACACCACCTCATCATGCACTAAAACTTACTAAAAAAAAAAAAAGATGTGAAGTTCACACATATAGAAAATGGACATTTTGTGAATACATATTACACGTATTGTAAAATAGATAGAGCTCATATGTAGAGTTTGTTTGATAAACTTTCCTACTACTTTGTCTAAATTAGAAGCAAATTGGTTGAACATTACTTCTACCTAAAATGGCAGAAAACGCACCTATCTTGGTGATGGACAGGACAGCTAGAGGGGATATGGAGGAGGCTGTTATTTTTTTTTTAATAGGTGTACTTTCACCAATTTGCTGATAATTCATTGAAAGTAGATGATCGGTACAATTGCTGCCAATGCATTTTTTAAAGCTGTATTGTCATGAGTCAAATTTGATCATGTTAGGTTCTTGCATAGGTCCTATAGCATTGATAAGTTTCCACCCTCTTTCCTACATACACACATCTCTCCTGCATACACACAACTCTACTACTATCACACACGCAATTTTCCGAAATACACACACAACTCTCCTCCATACACAAACACAGTTCTAACACATATAGCTTTTCTACAGCTTTGAAGTATGCACTCACACCTCTGTTACATACACGCACTGTTTTGCTACATACTTGTACACAGCTTTCTTACATACCATACACCAACAGCTCTCTTATATACTCATGCAGCTCCACACACACAAACACTTATATATATATATATATATGTACACTCATCCATCGTATACATTACCACATCTTGAAATTCCTTCCAGGAATGTGACTGATCACATGACCTGAAAGGTTCAATGGCTAATCAACAACTTTGTTTGATTGGGACCCTATCCATGCCACCTCACATATCAGGAGTGTCGTTCTTCTTTTCATAAAGAGGTCCAAGGGCTAGTCTTGCAGAAGTTTTTTCAGCTACACAGGATGCGCAACATCCGTGCAAGTCCTGGTGACTTTCTCCCCTGCACTGCACCGATCAGATAGATCAGTGTGGGGCAGGAGAAAGGAGAACAGTTCTTTCAGTGATCATGAAGGATGCTGTCAGTGTTTTCCTCCATCAGAATAAGCAGCCTCTAGACTGTAAGAAACACACACATTTTAACATCATTTTGATTGTCTAAAATTTACTGCAGCTAAAAATTACATTTGGTTTACAATGCATTTTGCCAGATATGTTGTCACTTGTCAAAGCTAAGAATTTTACATGCTGGCTTTTTTTATGGCACATTTAGCACTGATAAGTTGTCACACTCTTGCTTAATATGTTAACATTCTGTCTGTAAACTGTATATGCATAGCTACCTTTTTGAAGCAATATTGAGATTTACTTAAGAACGTGGGGCCCAATAAATACCATCAATGGTGCCCAGTCCAAGAGATGGTGGATCCTATAGGTAAACACCACCTCATCATGCACTAAAACTTACTAAAAAAAAAAAAAGATGTGAAGTTCACACATATAGAAAATGGACATTTTGTGAATACATATTACACGTATTGTAAAATAGATAGAGCTCATATGTAGAGTTTGTTTGATAAACTTTCCTACTACTTTGTCTAAATTAGAAGCAAATTGGTTGAACATTACTTCTACCTAAAATGGCAGAAAACGCACCTATCTTGGTGATGGACAGGACAGCTAGAGGGGATATGGAGGAGGCTGTTATTTTTTTTTTAATAGGTGTACTTTCACCAATTTGCTGATAATTCATTGAAAGTAGATGATCGGTACAATTGCTGCCAATGCATTTTTTAAAGCTGTATTGTCATGAGTCAAATTTGATCATGTTAGGTTCTTGCATAGGTCCTATAGCATTGATAAGTTTCCACCCTCTTTCCTACATACACACATCTCTCCTGCATACACACAACTCTACTACTATCACACACGCAATTTTCCGAAATACACACACAACTCTCCTCCATACACAAACACAGTTCTAACACATATAGCTTTTCTACAGCTTTGAAGTATGCACTCACACCTCTGTTACATACACGCACTGTTTTGCTACATACTTGTACACAGCTTTCTTACATACCATACACCAACAGCTCTCTTATATACTCATGCAGCTCCACACACACAAACACTTATATATATATATATATATGTACACTCATCCATCGTATACATTACCACATCTTGAAATTCCTTCCAGGAATGTGACTGATCACATGACCTGAAAGGTTCAATGGCTAATCAACAACTTTGTTTGATTGGGACCCTATCCATGCCACCTCACATATCAGGAGTGTCGTTCTTCTTTTCATAAAGAGGTCCAAGGGCTAGTCTTGCAGAAGTTTTTTCAGCTACACAGGATGCGCAACATCCGTGCAAGTCCTGGTGACTTTCTCCCCTGCACTGCACCGATCAGATAGATCAGTGTGGGGCAGGAGAAAGGAGAACAGTTCTTTCAGTGATCATGAAGGATGCTGTCAGTGTTTTCCTCCATCAGAATAAGCAGCCTCTAGACTGTAAGAAACACACACATTTTAACATCATTTTGATTGTCTAAAATTTACTGCAGCTAAAAATTACATTTGGTTTACAATGCATTTTGCCAGATATGTTGTCACTTGTCAAAGCTAAGAATTTTACATGCTGGCTTTTTTTATGGCACATTTAGCACTGATAAGTTGTCACACTCTTGCTTAATATGTTAACATTCTGTCTGTAAACTGTATATGCATAGCTACCTTTTTGAAGCAATATTGAGATTTACTTAAGAACGTGGGGCCCAATAAATACCATCAATGGTGCCCAGTCCAAGAGATGGTGGATCCTATAGGTAAACACCACCTCATCATGCACTAAAACTTACTAAAAAAAAAAAAGATGTGAAGTTCACACATATAGAAAATGGACATTTTGTGAATACATATTACACGTATTGTAAAATAGATAGAGCTCATATGTAGAGTTTGTTTGATAAACTTTCCTACTACTTTGTCTAAATTAGAAGCAAATTGGTTGAACATTACTTCTACCTAAAATGGCAGAAAACGCACCTATCTTGGTGATGGACAGGACAGCTAGAGGGGATATGGAGGAGGCTGTTATTTTTTTTTTAATAGGTGTACTTTCACCAATTTGCTGATAATTCATTGAAAGTAGATGATCGGTACAATTGCTGCCAATGCATTTTTTAAAGCTGTATTGTCATGAGTCAAATTTGATCATGTTAGGTTCTTGCATAGGTCCTATAGCATTGATAAGTTTCCACCCTCTTTCCTACATACACACATCTCTCCTGCATACACACAACTCTACTACTATCACACACGCAATTTTCCGAAATACACACACAACTCTCCTCCATACACAAACACAGTTCTAACACATATAGCTTTTCTACAGCTTTGAAGTATGCACTCACACCTCTGTTACATACACGCACTGTTTTGCTACATACTTGTACACAGCTTTCTTACATACACCAACAGCTCTCTTATATACTCATGCAGCTCCACACACACAAACACTTATATATATATATATATATATATATGTACACTCATCCATCGTATACATTACCACATCTTGAAATTCCTTCCAGGAATGTGACTGATCACATGACCTGAAAGGTTCAATGGCTAATCAACAACTTTGTTTGATTGGGACCCTATCCATGCCACCTCACATATCAGGAGTGTCGTTCTTCTTTTCATAAAGAGGTCCAAGGGCTAGTCTTGCAGAAGTTTTTTCAGCTACACAGGATGCGCAACATCCGTGCAAGTCCTGGTGACTTTCTCCCCTGCACTGCACCGATCAGATAGATCAGTGTGGGGCAGGAGAAAGGAGAACAGTTCTTTCAGTGATCATGAAGGATGCTGTCAGTGTTTTCCTCCATCAGAATAAGCAGCCTCTAGACTGTAAGAAACACACACATTTTAACATCATTTTGATTGGCTAAAATTTACTGCAGCTAAAAATTACATTTGGTTTACAATGCATTTTGCCAGATATGTTGTCACTTGTCAAAGCTAAGAATTTTACATGCTGGCTTTTTTTATGGCACATTTAGCACTGATAAGTTGTCACACTCTTGCTTAATATGTTAACATTCTGTCTGTAAACTGTATATGCATAGCTACCTTTTTGAAGCAATATTGAGATTTACTTAAGAACGTGGGGCCCAATAAATACCATCAATGGTGCCCAGTCCAAGAGATGGTGGATCCTATAGGTAAACACCACCTCATCATGCACTAAAACTTACTAAAAAAAAAAAAGATGTGAAGTTCACACATATAGAAAATGGACATTTTGTGAATACATATTACACGTATTGTAAAATAGATAGAGCTCATATGTAGAGTTTGTTTGATAAACTTTCCTACTACTTTGTCTAAATTAGAAGCAAATTGGTTGAACATTACTTCTACCTAAAATGGCAGAAAACGCACCTATCTTGGTGATGGACAGGACAGCTAGAGGGGATATGGAGGAGGCTGTTATTTTTTTTTTAATAGGTGTACTTTCACCAATTTGCTGATAATTCATTGAAAGTAGATGATCGGTACAATTGCTGCCAATGCATTTTTTAAAGCTGTATTGTCATGAGTCAAATTTGATCATGTTAGGTTCTTGCATAGGTCCTATAGCATTGATAAGTTTCCACCCTCTTTCCTACATACACACATCTCTCCTGCATACACACAACTCTACTACTATCACACACGCAATTTTCCGAAATACACACACAACTCTCCTCCATACACAAACACAGTTCTAACACATATAGCTTTTCTACAGCTTTGAAGTATGCACTCACACCTCTGTTACATACACGCACTGTTTTGCTACATACTTGTACACAGCTTTCTTACATACCATACACCAACAGCTCTCTTATATACTCATGCAGCTCCACACACACAAACACTTATATATATATATATATATGTACACTCATCCATCGTATACATTACCACATCTTGAAATTCCTTCCAGGAATGTGACTGATCACATGACCTGAAAGGTTCAATGGCTAATCAACAACTTTGTTTGATTGGGACCCTATCCATGCCACCTCACATATCAGGAGTGTCGTTCTTCTTTTCATAAAGAGGTCCAAGGGCTAGTCTTGCAGAAGTTTTTTCAGCTACACAGGATGCGCAACATCCGTGCAAGTCCTGGTGACTTTCTCCCCTGCACTGCACCGATCAGATAGATCAGTGTGGGGCAGGAGAAAGGAGAACAGTTCTTTCAGTGATCATGAAGGATGCTGTCAGTGTTTTCCTCCATCAGAATAAGCAGCCTCTAGACTGTAAGAAACACACACATTTTAACATCATTTTGATTGTCTAAAATTTACTGCAGCTAAAAATTACATTTGGTTTACAATGCATTTTGCCAGATATGTTGTCACTTGTCAAAGCTAAGAATTTTACATGCTGGCTTTTTTTATGGCACATTTAGCACTGATAAGTTGTCACACTCTTGCTTAATATGTTAACATTCTGTCTGTAAACTGTATATGCATAGCTACCTTTTTGAAGCAATATTGAGATTTACTTAAGAACGTGGGGCCCAATAAATACCATCAATGGTGCCCAGTCCAAGAGATGGTGGATCCTATAGGTAAACACCACCTCATCATGCACTAAAACTTACTAAAAAAAAAAAAAGATGTGAAGTTCACACATATAGAAAATGGACATTTTGTGAATACATATTACACGTATTGTAAAATAGATAGAGCTCATATGTAGAGTTTGTTTGATAAACTTTCCTACTACTTTGTCTAAATTAGAAGCAAATTGGTTGAACATTACTTCTACCTAAAATGGCAGAAAACGCACCTATCTTGGTGATGGACAGGACAGCTAGAGGGGATATGGAGGAGGCTGTTATTTTTTTTTTAATAGGTGTACTTTCACCAATTTGCTGATAATTCATTGAAAGTAGATGATCGGTACAATTGCTGCCAATGCATTTTTTAAAGCTGTATTGTCATGAGTCAAATTTGATCATGTTAGGTTCTTGCATAGGTCCTATAGCATTGATAAGTTTCCACCCTCTTTCCTACATACACACATCTCTCCTGCATACACACAACTCTACTACTATCACACACGCAATTTTCCGAAATACACACACAACTCTCCTCCATACACAAACACAGTTCTAACACATATAGCTTTTCTACAGCTTTGAAGTATGCACTCACACCTCTGTTACATACACGCACTGTTTTGCTACATACTTGTACACAGCTTTCTTACATACCATACACCAACAGCTCTCTTATATACTCATGCAGCTCCACACACACAAACACTTATATATATATATATATATGTACACTCATCCATCGTATACATTACCACATCTTGAAATTCCTTCCAGGAATGTGACTGATCACATGACCTGAAAGGTTCAATGGCTAATCAACAACTTTGTTTGATTGGGACCCTATCCATGCCACCTCACATATCAGGAGTGTCGTTCTTCTTTTCATAAAGAGGTCCAAGGGCTAGTCTTGCAGAAGTTTTTTCAGCTACACAGGATGCGCAACATCCGTGCAAGTCCTGGTGACTTTCTCCCCTGCACTGCACCGATCAGATAGATCAGTGTGGGGCAGGAGAAAGGAGAACAGTTCTTTCAGTGATCATGAAGGATGCTGTCAGTGTTTTCCTCCATCAGAATAAGCAGCCTCTAGACTGTAAGAAACACACACATTTTAACATCATTTTGATTGTCTAAAATTTACTGCAGCTAAAAATTACATTTGGTTTACAATGCATTTTGCCAGATATGTTGTCACTTGTCAAAGCTAAGAATTTTACATGCTGGCTTTTTTTATGGCACATTTAGCACTGATAAGTTGTCACACTCTTGCTTAATATGTTAACATTCTGTCTGTAAACTGTATATGCATAGCTACCTTTTTGAAGCAATATTGAGATTTACTTAAGAACGTGGGGCCCAATAAATACCATCAATGGTGCCCAGTCCAAGAGATGGTGGATCCTATAGGTAAACACCACCTCATCATGCACTAAAACTTACTAAAAAAAAAAAAAGATGTGAAGTTCACACATATAGAAAATGGACATTTTGTGAATACATATTACACGTATTGTAAAATAGATAGAGCTCATATGTAGAGTTTGTTTGATAAACTTTCCTACTACTTTGTCTAAATTAGAAGCAAATTGGTTGAACATTACTTCTACCTAAAATGGCAGAAAACGCACCTATCTTGGTGATGGACAGGACAGCTAGAGGGGATATGGAGGAGGCTGTTATTTTTTTTTTAATAGGTGTACTTTCACCAATTTGCTGATAATTCATTGAAAGTAGATGATCGGTACAATTGCTGCCAATGCATTTTTTAGAGCTGTATTGTCATGAGTCAAATTTGATCATGTTAGGTTCTTGCATAGGTCCTATAGCATTGATAAGTTTCCACCCTCTTTCCTACATACACACATCTCTCCTGCATACACACAACTCTACTACTATCACACACGCAATTTTCCGAAATACACACACAACTCTCCTCCATACACAAACACAGTTCTAACACATATAGCTTTTCTACAGCTTTGAAGTATGCACTCACACCTCTGTTACATACACGCACTGTTTTGCTACATACTTGTACACAGCTTTCTTACATACCATACACCAACAGCTCTCTTATATACTCATGCAGCTCCACACACACAAACACTTATATATATATATATATATGTACACTCATCCATCGTATACATTACCACATCTTGAAATTCCTTCCAGGAATGTGACTGATCACATGACCTGAAAGGTTCAATGGCTAATCAACAACTTTGTTTGATTGGGACCCTATCCATGCCACCTCACATATCAGGAGTGTCGTTCTTCTTTTCATAAAGAGGTCCAAGGGCTAGTCTTGCAGAAGTTTTTTCAGCTACACAGGATGCGCAACATCCGTGCAAGTCCTGGTGACTTTCTCCCCTGCACTGCACCGATCAGATAGATCAGTGTGGGGCAGGAGAAAGGAGAACAGTTCTTTCAGTGATCATGAAGGATGCTGTCAGTGTTTTCCTCCATCAGAATAAGCAGCCTCTAGACTGTAAGAAACACACACATTTTAACATCATTTTGATTGTCTAAAATTTACTGCAGCTAAAAATTACATTTGGTTTACAATGCATTTTGCCAGATATGTTGTCACTTGTCAAAGCTAAGAATTTTACATGCTGGCTTTTTTATGGCACATTTAGCACTGATAAGTTGTCACACTCTTGCTTAATATGTTAACATTCTGTCTGTAAACTGTATATGCATAGCTACCTTTTTGAAGCAATATTGAGATTTACTTAAGAACGTGGGGCCCAATAAATACCATCAATGGTGCCCAGTCCAAGAGATGGTGGATCCTATAGGTAAACACCACCTCATCATGCACTAAAACTTACTAAAAAAAAAAAAGATGTGAAGTTCACACATATAGAAAATGGACATTTTGTGAATACATATTACACGTATTGTAAAATAGATAGAGCTCATATGTAGAGTTTGTTTGATAAACTTTCCTACTACTTTGTCTAAATTAGAAGCAAATTGGTTGAACATTACTTCTACCTAAAATGGCAGAAAACGCACCTATCTTGGTGATGGACAGGACAGCTAGAGGGGATATGGAGGAGGCTGTTATTTTTTTTTTAATAGGTGTACTTTCACCAATTTGCTGATAATTCATTGAAAGTAGATGATCGGTACAATTGCTGCCAATGCATTTTTTAAAGCTGTATTGTCATGAGTCAAATTTGATCATGTTAGGTTCTTGCATAGGTCCTATAGCATTGATAAGTTTCCACCCTCTTTCCTACATACACACATCTCTCCTGCATACACACAACTCTACTACTATCACACACGCAATTTTCCGAAATACACACACAACTCTCCTCCATACACAAACACAGTTCTAACACATATAGCTTTTCTACAGCTTTGAAGTATGCACTCACACCTCTGTTACATACACGCACTGTTTTGCTACATACTTGTACACAGCTTTCTTACATACACCAACAGCTCTCTTATATACTCATGCAGCTCCACACACACAAACACTTATATATATATATATATATGTACACTCATCCATCGTATACATTACCACATCTTGAAATTCCTTCCAGGAATGTGACTGATCACATGACCTGAAAGGTTCAATGGCTAATCAACAACTTTGTTTGATTGGGACCCTATCCATGCCACCTCACATATCAGGAGTGTCGTTCTTCTTTTCATAAAGAGGTCCAAGGGCTAGTCTTGCAGAAGTTTTTTCAGCTACACAGGATGCGCAACATCCGTGCAAGTCCTGGTGACTTTCTCCCCTGCACTGCACCGATCAGATAGATCAGTGTGGGGCAGGAGAAAGGAGAACAGTTCTTTCAGTGATCATGAAGGATGCTGTCAGTGTTTTCCTCCATCAGAATAAGCAGCCTCTAGACTGTAAGAAACACACACATTTTAACATCATTTTGATTGTCTAAAATTTACTGCAGCTAAAAATTACATTTGGTTTACAATGCATTTTGCCAGATAT
The DNA here is from genome assembly GCF_046119375.1 of Phyllobates terribilis. Taxonomy (NCBI): domain Eukaryota; kingdom Metazoa; phylum Chordata; class Amphibia; order Anura; family Dendrobatidae; genus Phyllobates; species Phyllobates terribilis. The sequence continues at coordinate 202,583 of NW_027364118.1, read as the reverse complement.
GTTGTCACTTGTCAAAGCTAAGAATTTTACATGCTGGCTTTTTTATGGCACATTTAGCACTGATAAGTTGTCACACTCTTGCTTAATATGTTAACATTCTGTCTGTAAACTGTATATGCATAGCTACCTTTTTGAAGCAATATTGAGATTTACTTAAGAACGTGGGGCCCAATAAATACCATCAATGGTGCCCAGTCCAAGAGATGGTGGATCCTATAGGTAAACACCACCTCATCATGCACTAAAACTTACTAAAAAAAAAAAAGATGTGAAGTTCACACATATAGAAAATGGACATTTTGTGAATACATATTACACGTATTGTAAAATAGATAGAGCTCATATGTAGAGTTTGTTTGATAAACTTTCCTACTACTTTGTCTAAATTAGAAGCAAATTGGTTGAACATTACTTCTACCTAAAATGGCAGAAAACGCACCTATCTTGGTGATGGACAGGACAGCTAGAGGGGATATGGAGGAGGCTGTTATTTTTTTTTTAATAGGTGTACTTTCACCAATTTGCTGATAATTCATTGAAAGTAGATGATCGGTACAATTGCTGCCAATGCATTTTTTAAAGCTGTATTGTCATGAGTCAAATTTGATCATGTTAGGTTCTTGCATAGGTCCTATAGCATTGATAAGTTTCCACCCTCTTTCCTACATACACACATCTCTCCTGCATACACACAACTCTACTACTATCACACACGCAATTTTCCGAAATACACACACAACTCTCCTCCATACACAAACACAGTTCTAACACATATAGCTTTTCTACAGCTTTGAAGTATGCACTCACACCTCTGTTACATACACGCACTGTTTTGCTACATACTTGTACACAGCTTTCTTACATACACCAACAGCTCTCTTATATACTCATGCAGCTCCACACACACAAACACTTATATATATATATATATATATATATGTACACTCATCCATCGTATACATTACCACATCTTGAAATTCCTTCCAGGAATGTGACTGATCACATGACCTGAAAGGTTCAATGGCTAATCAACAACTTTGTTTGATTGGGACCCTATCCATGCCACCTCACATATCAGGAGTGTCGTTCTTCTTTTCATAAAGAGGTCCAAGGGCTAGTCTTGCAGAAGTTTTTTCAGCTACACAGGATGCGCAACATCCGTGCAAGTCCTGGTGACTTTCTCCCCTGCACTGCACCGATCAGATAGATCAGTGTGGGGCAGGAGAAAGGAGAACAGTTCTTTCAGTGATCATGAAGGATGCTGTCAGTGTTTTCCTCCATCAGAATAAGCAGCCTCTAGACTGTAAGAAACACACACATTTTAACATCATTTTGATTGGCTAAAATTTACTGCAGCTAAAAATTACATTTGGTTTACAATGCATTTTGCCAGATATGTTGTCACTTGTCAAAGCTAAGAATTTTACATGCTGGCTTTTTTTATGGCACATTTAGCACTGATAAGTTGTCACACTCTTGCTTAATATGTTAACATTCTGTCTGTAAACTGTATATGCATAGCTACCTTTTTGAAGCAATATTGAGATTTACTTAAGAACGTGGGGCCCAATAAATACCATCAATGGTGCCCAGTCCAAGAGATGGTGGATCCTATAGGTAAACACCACCTCATCATGCACTAAAACTTACTAAAAAAAAAAAAGATGTGAAGTTCACACATATAGAAAATGGACATTTTGTGAATACATATTACACGTATTGTAAAATAGATAGAGCTCATATGTAGAGTTTGTTTGATAAACTTTCCTACTACTTTGTCTAAATTAGAAGCAAATTGGTTGAACATTACTTCTACCTAAAATGGCAGAAAACGCACCTATCTTGGTGATGGACAGGACAGCTAGAGGGGATATGGAGGAGGCTGTTATTTTTTTTTTAATAGGTGTACTTTCACCAATTTGCTGATAATTCATTGAAAGTAGATGATCGGTACAATTGCTGCCAATGCATTTTTTAAAGCTGTATTGTCATGAGTCAAATTTGATCATGTTAGGTTCTTGCATAGGTCCTATAGCATTGATAAGTTTCCACCCTCTTTCCTACATACACACATCTCTCCTGCATACACACAACTCTACTACTATCACACACGCAATTTTCCGAAATACACACACAACTCTCCTCCATACACAAACACAGTTCTAACACATATAGCTTTTCTACAGCTTTGAAGTATGCACTCACACCTCTGTTACATACACGCACTGTTTTGCTACATACTTGTACACAGCTTTCTTACATACCATACACCAACAGCTCTCTTATATACTCATGCAGCTCCACACACACAAACATTTATATATATATATATATATGTACACTCATCCATCGTATACATTACCACATCTTGAAATTCCTTCCAGGAATGTGACTGATCACATGACCTGAAAGGTTCAATGGCTAATCAACAACTTTGTTTGATTGGGACCCTATCCATGCCACCTCACATATCAGGAGTGTCGTTCTTCTTTTCATAAAGAGGTCCAAGGGCTAGTCTTGCAGAAGTTTTTTCAGCTACACAGGATGCGCAACATCCGTGCAAGTCCTGGTGACTTTCTCCCCTGCACTGCACCGATCAGATAGATCAGTGTGGGGCAGGAGAAAGGAGAACAGTTCTTTCAGTGATCATGAAGGATGCTGTCAGTGTTTTCCTCCATCAGAATAAGCAGCCTCTAGACTGTAAGAAACACACACATTTTAACATCATTTTGATTGTCTAAAATTTACTGCAGCTAAAAATTACATTTGGTTTACAATGCATTTTGCCAGATATGTTGTCACTTGTCAAAGCTAAGAATTTTACATGCTGGCTTTTTTTATGGCACATTTAGCACTGATAAGTTGTCACACTCTTGCTTAATATGTTAACATTCTGTCTGTAAACTGTATATGCATAGCTACCTTTTTGAAGCAATATTGAGATTTACTTAAGAACGTGGGGCCCAATAAATACCATCAATGGTGCCCAGTCCAAGAGATGGTGGATCCTATAGGTAAACACCACCTCATCATGCACTAAAACTTACTAAAAAAAAAAAAAGATGTGAAGTTCACACATATAGAAAATGGACATTTTGTGAATACATATTACACGTATTGTAAAATAGATAGAGCTCATATGTAGAGTTTGTTTGATAAACTTTCCTACTACTTTGTCTAAATTAGAAGCAAATTGGTTGAACATTACTTCTACCTAAAATGGCAGAAAACGCACCTATCTTGGTGATGGACAGGACAGCTAGAGGGGATATGGAGGAGGCTGTTATTTTTTTTTTAATAGGTGTACTTTCACCAATTTGCTGATAATTCATTGAAAGTAGATGATCGGTACAATTGCTGCCAATGCATTTTTTAAAGCTGTATTGTCATGAGTCAAATTTGATCATGTTAGGTTCTTGCATAGGTCCTATAGCATTGATAAGTTTCCACCCTCTTTCCTACATACACACATCTCTCCTGCATACACACAACTCTACTACTATCACACACGCAATTTTCCGAAATACACACACAACTCTCCTCCATACACAAACACAGTTCTAACACATATAGCTTTTCTACAGCTTTGAAGTATGCACTCACACCTCTGTTACATACACGCACTGTTTTGCTACATACTTGTACACAGCTTTCTTACATACCATACACCAACAGCTCTCTTATATACTCATGCAGCTCCACACACACAAACATTTATATATATATATATATATGTACACTCATCCATCGTATACATTACCACATCTTGAAATTCCTTCCAGGAATGTGACTGATCACATGACCTGAAAGGTTCAATGGCTAATCAACAACTTTGTTTGATTGGGACCCTATCCATGCCACCTCACATATCAGGAGTGTCGTTCTTCTTTTCATAAAGAGGTCCAAGGGCTAGTCTTGCAGAAGTTTTTTCAGCTACACAGGATGCGCAACATCCGTGCAAGTCCTGGTGACTTTCTCCCCTGCACTGCACCGATCAGATAGATCAGTGTGGGGCAGGAGAAAGGAGAACAGTTCTTTCAGTGATCATGAAGGATGCTGTCAGTGTTTTCCTCCATCAGAATAAGCAGCCTCTAGACTGTAAGAAACACACACATTTTAACATCATTTTGATTGTCTAAAATTTACTGCAGCTAAAAATTACATTTGGTTTACAATGCATTTTGCCAGATATGTTGTCACTTGTCAAAGCTAAGAATTTTACATGCTGGCTTTTTTTATGGCACATTTAGCACTGATAAGTTGTCACACTCTTGCTTAATATGTTAACATTCTGTCTGTAAACTGTATATGCATAGCTACCTTTTTGAAGCAATATTGAGATTTACTTAAGAACGTGGGGCCCAATAAATACCATCAATGGTGCCCAGTCCAAGAGATGGTGGATCCTATAGGTAAACACCACCTCATCATGCACTAAAACTTACTAAAAAAAAAAAAAGATGTGAAGTTCACACATATAGAAAATGGACATTTTGTGAATACATATTACACGTATTGTAAAATAGATAGAGCTCATATGTAGAGTTTGTTTGATAAACTTTCCTACTACTTTGTCTAAATTAGAAGCAAATTGGTTGAACATTACTTCTACCTAAAATGGCAGAAAACGCACCTATCTTGGTGATGGACAGGACAGCTAGAGGGGATATGGAGGAGGCTGTTATTTTTTTTTTAATAGGTGTACTTTCACCAATTTGCTGATAATTCATTGAAAGTAGATGATCGGTACAATTGCTGCCAATGCATTTTTTAAAGCTGTATTGTCATGAGTCAAATTTGATCATGTTAGGTTCTTGCATAGGTCCTATAGCATTGATAAGTTTCCACCCTCTTTCCTACATACACACATCTCTCCTGCATACACACAACTCTACTACTATCACACACGCAATTTTCCGAAATACACACACAACTCTCCTCCATACACAAACACAGTTCTAACACATATAGCTTTTCTACAGCTTTGAAGTATGCACTCACACCTCTGTTACATACACGCACTGTTTTGCTACATACTTGTACACAGCTTTCTTACATACCATACACCAACAGCTCTCTTATATACTCATGCAGCTCCACACACACAAACATTTATATATATATATATATATGTACACTCATCCATCGTATACATTACCACATCTTGAAATTCCTTCCAGGAATGTGACTGATCACATGACCTGAAAGGTTCAATGGCTAATCAACAACTTTGTTTGATTGGGACCCTATCCATGCCACCTCACATATCAGGAGTGTCGTTCTTCTTTTCATAAAGAGGTCCAAGGGCTAGTCTTGCAGAAGTTTTTTCAGCTACACAGGATGCGCAACATCCGTGCAAGTCCTGGTGACTTTCTCCCCTGCACTGCACCGATCAGATAGATCAGTGTGGGGCAGGAGAAAGGAGAACAGTTCTTTCAGTGATCATGAAGGATGCTGTCAGTGTTTTCCTCCATCAGAATAAGCAGCCTCTAGACTGTAAGAAACACACACATTTTAACATCATTTTGATTGGCTAAAATTTACTGCAGCTAAAAATTACATTTGGTTTACAATGCATTTTGCCAGATATGTTGTCACTTGTCAAAGCTAAGAATTTTACATGCTGGCTTTTTTTATGGCACATTTAGCACTGATAAGTTGTCACACTCTTGCTTAATATGTTAACATTCTGTCTGTAAACTGTATATGCATAGCTACCTTTTTGAAGCAATATTGAGATTTACTTAAGAACGTGGGGCCCAATAAATACCATCAATGGTGCCCAGTCCAAGAGATGGTGGATCCTATAGGTAAACACCACCTCATCATGCACTAAAACTTACTAAAAAAAAAAAAGATGTGAAGTTCACACATATAGAAAATGGACATTTTGTGAATACATATTACACGTATTGTAAAATAGATAGAGCTCATATGTAGAGTTTGTTTGATAAACTTTCCTACTACTTTGTCTAAATTAGAAGCAAATTGGTTGAACATTACTTCTACCTAAAATGGCAGAAAACGCACCTATCTTGGTGATGGACAGGACAGCTAGAGGGGATATGGAGGAGGCTGTTATTTTTTTTTTAATAGGTGTACTTTCACCAATTTGCTGATAATTCATTGAAAGTAGATGATCGGTACAATTGCTGCCAATGCATTTTTTAAAGCTGTATTGTCATGAGTCAAATTTGATCATGTTAGGTTCTTGCATAGGTCCTATAGCATTGATAAGTTTCCACCCTCTTTCCTACATACACACATCTCTCCTGCATACACACAACTCTACTACTATCACACACGCAATTTTCCGAAATACACACACAACTCTCCTCCATACACAAACACAGTTCTAACACATATAGCTTTTCTACAGCTTTGAAGTATGCACTCACACCTCTGTTACATACACGCACTGTTTTGCTACATACTTGTACACAGCTTTCTTACATACCATACACCAACAGCTCTCTTATATACTCATGCAGCTCCACACACACAAACATTTATATATATATATATATATGTACACTCATCCATCGTATACATTACCACATCTTGAAATTCCTTCCAGGAATGTGACTGATCACATGACCTGAAAGGTTCAATGGCTAATCAACAACTTTGTTTGATTGGGACCCTATCCATGCCACCTCACATATCAGGAGTGTCGTTCTTCTTTTCATAAAGAGGTCCAAGGGCTAGTCTTGCAGAAGTTTTTTCAGCTACACAGGATGCGCAACATCCGTGCAAGTCCTGGTGACTTTCTCCCCTGCACTGCACCGATCAGATAGATCAGTGTGGGGCAGGAGAAAGGAGAACAGTTCTTTCAGTGATCATGAAGGATGCTGTCAGTGTTTTCCTCCATCAGAATAAGCAGCCTCTAGACTGTAAGAAACACACACATTTTAACATCATTTTGATTGTCTAAAATTTACTGCAGCTAAAAATTACATTTGGTTTACAATGCATTTTGCCAGATATGTTGTCACTTGTCAAAGCTAAGAATTTTACATGCTGGCTTTTTTTATGGCACATTTAGCACTGATAAGTTGTCACACTCTTGCTTAATATGTTAACATTCTGTCTGTAAACTGTATATGCATAGCTACCTTTTTGAAGCAATATTGAGATTTACTTAAGAACGTGGGGCCCAATAAATACCATCAATGGTGCCCAGTCCAAGAGATGGTGGATCCTATAGGTAAACACCACCTCATCATGCACTAAAACTTACTAAAAAAAAAAAAAGATGTGAAGTTCACACATATAGAAAATGGACATTTTGTGAATACATATTACACGTATTGTAAAATAGATAGAGCTCATATGTAGAGTTTGTTTGATAAACTTTCCTACTACTTTGTCTAAATTAGAAGCAAATTGGTTGAACATTACTTCTACCTAAAATGGCAGAAAACGCACCTATCTTGGTGATGGACAGGACAGCTAGAGGGGATATGGAGGAGGCTGTTATTTTTTTTTTAATAGGTGTACTTTCACCAATTTGCTGATAATTCATTGAAAGTAGATGATCGGTACAATTGCTGCCAATGCATTTTTTAAAGCTGTATTGTCATGAGTCAAATTTGATCATGTTAGGTTCTTGCATAGGTCCTATAGCATTGATAAGTTTCCACCCTCTTTCCTACATACACACATCTCTCCTGCATACACACAACTCTACTACTATCACACACGCAATTTTCCGAAATACACACACAACTCTCCTCCATACACAAACACAGTTCTAACACATATAGCTTTTCTACAGCTTTGAAGTATGCACTCACACCTCTGTTACATACACGCACTGTTTTGCTACATACTTGTACACAGCTTTCTTACATACCATACACCAACAGCTCTCTTATATACTCATGCAGCTCCACACACACAAACATTTATATATATATATATATATGTACACTCATCCATCGTATACATTACCACATCTTGAAATTCCTTCCAGGAATGTGACTGATCACATGACCTGAAAGGTTCAATGGCTAATCAACAACTTTGTTTGATTGGGACCCTATCCATGCCACCTCACATATCAGGAGTGTCGTTCTTCTTTTCATAAAGAGGTCCAAGGGCTAGTCTTGCAGAAGTTTTTTCAGCTACACAGGATGCGCAACATCCGTGCAAGTCCTGGTGACTTTCTCCCCTGCACTGCACCGATCAGATAGATCAGTGTGGGGCAGGAGAAAGGAGAACAGTTCTTTCAGTGATCATGAAGGATGCTGTCAGTGTTTTCCTCCATCAGAATAAGCAGCCTCTAGACTGTAAGAAACACACACATTTTAACATCATTTTGATTGGCTAAAATTTACTGCAGCTAAAAATTACATTTGGTTTACAATGCATTTTGCCAGATATGTTGTCACTTGTCAAAGCTAAGAATTTTACATGCTGGCTTTTTTTATGGCACATTTAGCACTGATAAGTTGTCACACTCTTGCTTAATATGTTAACATTCTGTCTGTAAACTGTATATGCATAGCTACCTTTTTGAAGCAATATTGAGATTTACTTAAGAACGTGGGGCCCAATAAATACCATCAATGGTGCCCAGTCCAAGAGATGGTGGATCCTATAGGTAAACACCACCTCATCATGCACTAAAACTTACTAAAAAAAAAAAAGATGTGAAGTTCACACATATAGAAAATGGACATTTTGTGAATACATATTACACGTATTGTAAAATAGATAGAGCTCATATGTAGAGTTTGTTTGATAAACTTTCCTACTACTTTGTCTAAATTAGAAGCAAATTGGTTGAACATTACTTCTACCTAAAATGGCAGAAAACGCACCTATCTTGGTGATGGACAGGACAGCTAGAGGGGATATGGAGGAGGCTGTTATTTTTTTTTTAATAGGTGTACTTTCACCAATTTGCTGATAATTCATTGAAAGTAGATGATCGGTACAATTGCTGCCAATGCATTTTTTAAAGCTGGATTGTCATGAGTCAAATTTGATCATGTTAGGTTCTTGCATAGGTCCTATAGCATTGATAAGTTTCCACCCTCTTTCCTACATACACACATCTCTCCTGCATACACACAACTCTACTACTATCACACACGCAATTTTCCGAAATACACACACAACTCTCCTCCATACACAAACACAGTTCTAACACATATAGCTTTTCTACAGCTTTGAAGTATGCACTCACACCTCTGTTACATACACGCACTGTTTTGCTACATACTTGTACACAGCTTTCTTACATACCATACACCAACAGCTCTCTTAGATACTCATGCAGCTCCACACACACAAACACTTATATATATATATATATATGTACACTCATCCATCGTATACATTACCACATCTTGAAATTCCTTCCAGGAATGTGACTGATCACATGACCTGAAAGGTTCAATGGCTAATCAACAACTTTGTTTGATTGGGACCCTATCCATGCCACCTCACATATCAGGAGTGTCGTTCTTCTTTTCATAAAGAGGTCCAAGGGCTAGTCTTGCAGAAGTTTTTTCAGCTACACAGGATGCGCAACATCCGTGCAAGTCCTGGTGACTTTCTCCCCTGCACTGCACCGATCAGATAGATCAGTGTGGGGCAGGAGAAAGGAGAACAGTTCTTTCAGTGATCATGAAGGATGCTGTCAGTGTTTTCCTCCATCAGAATAAGCAGCCTCTAGACTGTAAGAAACACACACATTTTAACATCATTTTGATTGTCTAAAATTTACTGCAGCTAAAAATTACATTTGGTTTACAATGCATTTTGCCAGATATGTTGTCACTTGTCAAAGCTAAGAATTTTACATGCTGGCTTTTTTTATGGCACATTTAGCACTGATAAGTTGTCACACTCTTGCTTAATATGTTAACATTCTGTCTGTAAACTGTATATGCATAGCTACCTTTTTGAAGCAATATTGAGATTTACTTAAGAACGTGGGGCCCAATAAATACCATCAATGGTGCCCAGTCCAAGAGATGGTGGATCCTATAGGTAAACACCACCTCATCATGCACTAAAACTTACTAAAAAAAAAAAAGATGTGAAGTTCACACATATAGAAAATGGACATTTTGTGAATACATATTACACGTATTGTAAAATAGATAGAGCTCATATGTAGAGTTTGTTTGATAAACTTTCCTACTACTTTGTCTAAATTAGAAGCAAATTGGTTGAACATTACTTCTACCTAAAATGGCAGAAAACGCACCTATCTTGGTGATGGACAGGACAGCTAGAGGGGATATGGAGGAGGCTGTTATTTTTTTTTTAATAGGTGTACTTTCACCAATTTGCTGATAATTCATTGAAAGTAGATGATCGGTACAATTGCTGCCAATGCATTTTTTAAAGCTGTATTGTCATGAGTCAAATTTGATCATGTTAGGTTCTTGCATAGGTCCTATAGCATTGATAAGTTTCCACCCTCTTTCCTACATACACACATCTCTCCTGCATACACACAACTCTACTACTATCACACACGCAATTTTCCGAAATACACACACAACTCTCCTCCATACACAAACACAGTTCTAACAGATATAGCTTTTCTACAGCTTTGAAGTATGCACTCACACCTCTGTTACATACACGCACTGTTTTGCTACATACTTGTACACAGCTTTCTTACATACCATACACCAACAGCTCTCTTATATACTCATGCAGCTCCACACACACAAACACTTATATATATATATATATATGTACACTCATCCATCGTATACATTACCACATCTTGAAATTCCTTCCAGGAATGTGACTGATCACATGACCTGAAAGGTTCAATGGCTAATCAACAACTTTGTTTGATTGGGACCCTATCCATGCCACCTCACATATCAGGAGTGTCGTTCTTCTTTTCATAAAGAGGTCCAAGGGCTAGTCTTGCAGAAGTTTTTTCAGCTACACAGGATGCGCAACATCCGTGCAAGTCCTGGTGACTTTCTCCCCTGCACTGCACCGATCAGATAGATCAGTGTGGGGCAGGAGAAAGGAGAACAGTTCTTTCAGTGATCATGAAGGATGCTGTCAGTGTTTTCCTCCATCAGAATAAGCAGCCTCTAGACTGTAAGAAACACACACATTTTAACATCATTTTGATTGTCTAAAATTTACTGCAGCTAAAAATTACATTTGGTTTACAATGCATTTTGCCAGATATGTTGTCACTTGTCAAAGCTAAGAATTTTACATGCTGGGTTTTTTTATGGCACATTTAGCACTGATAAGTTGTCACACTCTTGCTTAATATGTTAACATTCTGTCTGTAAACTGTATATGCATAGCTACCTTTTTGAAGCAATATTGAGATTTACTTAAGAACGTGGGGCCCAATAAATACCATCAATGGTGCCCAGTCCAAGAGATGGTGGATCCTATAGGTAAACACCACCTCATCATGCACTAAAACTTACTAAAAAAAAAAAAAGATGTGAAGTTCACACATATAGAAAATGGACATTTTGTGAATACATATTACACGTATTGTAAAATAGATAGAGCTCATATGTAGAGTTTGTTTGATAAACTTTCCTACTACTTTGTCTAAATTAGAAGCAAATTGGTTGAACATTACTTCTACCTAAAATGGCAGAAAACGCACCTATCTTGGTGATGGACAGGACAGCTAGAGGGGATATGGAGGAGGCTGTTATTTTTTTTTTAATAGGTGTACTTTCACCAATTTGCTGATAATTCATTGAAAGTAGATGATCGGTACAATTGCTGCCAATGCATTTTTTAAAGCTGTATTGTCATGAGTCAAATTTGATCATGTTAGGTTCTTGCATAGGTCCTATAGCATTGATAAGTTTCCACCCTCTTTCCTACATACACACATCTCTCCTGCATACACACAACTCTACTACTATCACACACGCAATTTTCCGAAATACACACACAACTCTCCTCCATACACAAACACAGTTCTAACACATATAGCTTTTCTACAGCTTTGAAGTATGCACTCACACCTCTGTTACATACACGCACTGTTTTGCTACATACTTGTACACAGCTTTCTTACATACCATACACCAACAGCTCTCTTATATACTCATGCAGCTCCACACACACAAACATTTATATATATATATATATATGTACACTCATCCATCGTATACATTACCACATCTTGAAATTCCTTCCAGGAATGTGACTGATCACATGACCTGAAAGGTTCAATGGCTAATCAACAACTTTGTTTGATTGGGACCCTATCCATGCCACCTCACATATCAGGAGTGTCGTTCTTCTTTTCATAAAGAGGACCAAGGGCTAGTCTTGCAGAAGTTTTTTCAGCTACACAGGATGCGCAACATCCGTGCAAGTCCTGGTGACTTTCTCCCCTGCACTGCACCGATCAGATAGATCAGTGTGGGGCAGGAGAAAGGAGAACAGTTCTTTCAGTGATCATGAAGGATGCTGTCAGTGTTTTCCTCCATCAGAATAAGCAGCCTCTAGACTGTAAGAAACACACACATTTTAACATCATTTTGATTGTCTAAAATTTACTGCAGCTAAAAATTACATTTGGTTTACAATGCATTTTGCCAGATATGTTGTCACTTGTCAAAGCTAAGAATTTTACATGCTGGCTTTTTTTATGGCACATTTAGCACTGATAAGTTGTCACACTCTTGCTTAATATGTTAACATTCTGTCTGTAAACTGTATATGCATAGCTACCTTTTTGAAGCAATATTGAGATTTACTTAAGAACGTGGGGCCCAATAAATACCATCAATGGTGCCCAGTCCAAGAGATGGTGGATCCTATAGGTAAACACCACCTCATCATGCACTAAAACTTACTAAAAAAAAAAAAAGATGTGAAGTTCACACATATAGAAAATGGACATTTTGTGAATACATATTACACGTATTGTAAAATAGATAGAGCTCATATGTAGAGTTTGTTTGATAAACTTTCCTACTACTTTGTCTAAATTAGAAGCAAATTGGTTGAACATTACTTCTACCTAAAATGGCAGAAAACGCACCTATCTTGGTGATGGACAGGACAGCTAGAGGGGATATGGAGGAGGCTGTTATTTTTTTTTTAATAGGTGTACTTTCACCAATTTGCTGATAATTCATTGAAAGTAGATGATCGGTACAATTGCTGCCAATGCATTTTTTAAAGCTGTATTGTCATGAGTCAAATTTGATCATGTTAGGTTCTTGCATAGGTCCTATAGCATTGATAAGTTTCCACCCTCTTTCCTACATACACACATCTCTCCTGCATACACACAACTCTACTACTATCACACACGCAATTTTCCGAAATACACACACAACTCTCCTCCATACACAAACACAGTTCTAACACATATAGCTTTTCTACAGCTTTGAAGTATGCACTCACACCTCTGTTACATACACGCACTGTTTTGCTACATACTTGTACACAGCTTTCTTACATACCATACACCAACAGCTCTCTTATATACTCATGCAGCTCCACACACACAAACATTTATATATATATATATATATATGTACACTCATCCATCGTATACATTACCACATCTTGAAATTCCTTCCAGGAATGTGACTGATCACATGACCTGAAAGGTTCAATGGCTAATCAACAACTTTGTTTGATTGGGACCCTATCCATGCCACCTCACATATCAGGAGTGTCGTTCTTCTTTTCATAAAGAGGTCCAAGGGCTAGTCTTGCAGAAGTTTTTTCAGCTACACAGGATGCGCAACATCCGTGCAAGTCCTGGTGACTTTCTCCCCTGCACTGCACCAATCAGATAGATCAGTGTGGGGCAGGAGAAAGGAGAACAGTTCTTTCAGTGATCATGAAGGATGCTGTCAGTGTTTTCCTCCATCAGAATAAGCAGCCTCTAGACTGTAAGAAACACACACATTTTAACATCATTTTGATTGTCTAAAATTTACTGCAGCTAAAAATTACATTTGGTTTACAATGCATTTTGCCAGATATGTTGTCACTTGTCAAAGCTAAGAATTTTACATGCTGGCTTTTTTTATGGCACATTTAGCACTGATAAGTTGTCACACTCTTGCTTAATATGTTAACATTCTGTCTGTAAACTGTATATGCATAGCTACCTTTTTGAAGCAATATTGAGATTTACTTAAGAACGTGGGGCCCAATAAATACCATCAATGGTGCCCAGTCCAAGAGATGGTGGATCCTATAGGTAAACACCACCTCATCATGCACTAAAACTTACTAAAAAAAAAAAAGATGTGAAGTTCACACATATAGAAAATGGACATTTTGTGAATACATATTACACGTATTGTAAAATAGATAGAGCTCATATGTAGAGTTTGTTTGATAAACTTTCCTACTACTTTGTCTAAATTAGAAGCAAATTGGTTGAACATTACTTCTACCTAAAATGGCAGAAAACGCACCTATCTTGGTGATGGACAGGACAGCTAGAGGGGATATGGAGGAGGCTGTTATTTTTTTTTTAATAGGTGTACTTTCACCAATTTGCTGATAATTCATTGAAAGTAGATGATCGGTACAATTGCTGCCAATGCATTTTTTAAAGCTGTATTGTCATGAGTCAAATTTGATCATGTTAGGTTCTTGCATAGGTCCTATAGCATTGATAAGTTTCCACCCTCTTTCCTACATACACACATCTCTCCTGCATACACACAACTCTACTACTATCACACACGCAATTTTCCGAAATACACACACAACTCTCCTCCATACACAAACACAGTTCTAACACATATAGCTTTTCTACAGCTTTGAAGTATGCACTCACACCTCTGTTACATACACGCACTGTTTTGCTACATACTTGTACACAGCTTTCTTACATACCATACACCAACAGCTCTCTTAGATACTCATGCAGCTCCACACACACAAACACTTATATATATATATATATATGTACACTCATCCATCGTATACATTACCACATCTTGAAATTCCTTCCAGGAATGTGACTGATCACATGACCTGAAAGGTTCAATGGCTAATCAACAACTTTGTTTGATTGGGACCCTATCCATGCCACCTCACATATCAGGAGTGTCGTTCTTCTTTTCATAAAGAGGTCCAAGGGCTAGTCTTGCAGAAGTTTTTTCAGCTACACAGGATGCGCAACATCCGTGCAAGTCCTGGTGACTTTCTCCCCTGCACTGCACCGATCAGATAGATCAGTGTGGGGCAGGAGAAAGGAGAACAGTTCTTTCAGTGATCATGAAGGATGCTGTCAGTGTTTTCCTCCATCAGAATAAGCAGCCTCTAGACTGTAAGAAACACACACATTTTAACATCATTTTGATTGTCTAAAATTTACTGCAGCTAAAAATTACATTTGGTTTACAATGCATTTTGCCAGATATGTTGTCACTTGTCAAAGCTAAGAATTTTACATGCTGGCTTTTTTTATGGCACATTTAGCACTGATAAGTTGTCACACTCTTGCTTAATATGTTAACATTCTGTCTGTAAACTGTATATGCATAGCTACCTTTTTGAAGCAATATTGAGATTTACTTAAGAACGTGGGGCCCAATAAATACCATCAATGGTGCCCAGTCCAAGAGATGGTGGATCCTATAGGTAAACACCACCTCATCATGCACTAAAACTTACTAAAAAAAAAAAAGATGTGAAGTTCACACATATAGAAAATGGACATTTTGTGAATACATATTACACGTATTGTAAAATAGATAGAGCTCATATGTAGAGTTTGTTTGATAAACTTTCCTACTACTTTGTCTAAATTAGAAGCAAATTGGTTGAACATTACTTCTACCTAAAATGGCAGAAAACGCACCTATCTTGGTGATGGACAGGACAGCTAGAGGGGATATGGAGGAGGCTGTTATTTTTTTTTTAATAGGTGTACTTTCACCAATTTGCTGATAATTCATTGAAAGTAGATGATCGGTACAATTGCTGCCAATGCATTTTTTAAAGCTGTATTGTCATGAGTCAAATTTGATCATGTTAGGTTCTTGCATAGGTCCTATAGCATTGATAAGTTTCCACCCTCTTTCCTACATACACACATCTCTCCTGCATACACACAACTCTACTACTATCACACACGCAATTTTCCGAAATACACACACAACTCTCCTCCATACACAAACACAGTTCTAACAGATATAGCTTTTCTACAGCTTTGAAGTATGCACTCACACCTCTGTTACATACACGCACTGTTTTGCTACATACTTGTACACAGCTTTCTTACATACCATACACCAACAGCTCTCTTATATACTCATGCAGCTCCACACACACAAACACTTATATATATATATATATATGTACACTCATCCATCGTATACATTACCACATCTTGAAATTCCTTCCAGGAATGTGACTGATCACATGACCTGAAAGGTTCAATGGCTAATCAACAACTTTGTTTGATTGGGACCCTATCCATGCCACCTCACATATCAGGAGTGTCGTTCTTCTTTTCATAAAGAGGTCCAAGGGCTAGTCTTGCAGAAGTTTTTTCAGCTACACAGGATGCGCAACATCCGTGCAAGTCCTGGTGACTTTCTCCCCTGCACTGCACCGATCAGATAGATCAGTGTGGGGCAGGAGAAAGGAGAACAGTTCTTTCAGTGATCATGAAGGATGCTGTCAGTGTTTTCCTCCATCAGAATAAGCAGCCTCTAGACTGTAAGAAACACACACATTTTAACATCATTTTGATTGTCTAAAATTTACTGCAGCTAAAAATTACATTTGGTTTACAATGCATTTTGCCAGATATGTTGTCACTTGTCAAAGCTAAGAATTTTACATGCTGGGTTTTTTTATGGCACATTTAGCACTGATAAGTTGTCACACTCTTGCTTAATATGTTAACATTCTGTCTGTAAACTGTATATGCATAGCTACCTTTTTGAAGCAATATTGAGATTTACTTAAGAACGTGGGGCCCAATAAATACCATCAATGGTGCCCAGTCCAAGAGATGGTGGATCCTATAGGTAAACACCACCTCATCATGCACTAAAACTTACTAAAAAAAAAAAAGATGTGAAGTTCACACATATAGAAAATGGACATTTTGTGAATACATATTACACGTATTGTAAAATAGATAGAGCTCATATGTAGAGTTTGTTTGATAAACTTTCCTACTACTTTGTCTAAATTAGAAGCAAATTGGTTGAACATTACTTCTACCTAAAATGGCAGAAAACGCACCTATCTTGGTGATGGACAGGACAGCTAGAGGGGATATGGAGGAGGCTGTTATTTTTTTTTTAATAGGTGTACTTTCACCAATTTACTGATAATTAATTGAAAGTAGATGATCGGTACAATTGCTGCCAATGCATTTTTTAAAGCTGTATTGTCATGAGTCAAATTTGATCATGTTAGGTTCTTGCATAGGTCCTATAGCATTGATAAGTTTCCACCCTCTTTCCTACATACACACATCTCTCCTGCATACACACAACTCTACTACTATCACACACGCAATTTTCCGAAATACACACACAACTCTCCTCCATACACAAACACAGTTCTAACACATATAGCTTTTCTACAGCTTTGAAGTATGCACTCACACCTCTGTTACATACACGCACTGTTTTGCTACATACTTGTACACAGCTTTCTTACATACACCAACAGCTCTCTTATATACTCATGCAGCTCCACACACACAAACACTTATATATATATATATATATATATATATATATATATATGTACACTCATCCATCGTATACATTACCACATCTTGAAATTCCTTCCAGGAATGTGACTGATCACATGACCTGAAAGGTTCAATGGCTAATCAACAACTTTGTTTGATTGGGACCCTATCCATGCCACCTCACATATCAGGAGTGTTGTTCTTCTTTTCATAAAGAGGTCCAAGGGCTAGTCTTGCAGAAGTTTTTTCAGCTACACAGGATGCGCAACATCCGTGCAAGTCCTGGTGACTTTCTCCCCTGCACTGCACCGATCAGATAGATCAGTGTGGGGCAGGAGAAAGGAGAACAGTTCTTTCAGTGATCATGAAGGATGCTGTCAGTGTTTTCCTCCATCAGAATAAGCAGCCTCTAGACTGTAAGAAACACACACATTTTAACATCATTTTGATTGTCTAAAATTTACTGCAGCTAAAAATTACATTTGGTTTACAATGCATTTTGCCAGATATGTTGTCACTTGTCAAAGCTAAGAATTTTACATGCTGGGTTTTTTTATGGCACATTTAGCACTGATAAGTTGTCACACTCTTGCTTAATATGTTAACATTCTGTCTGTAAACTGTATATGCATAGCTACCTTTTTGAAGCAATATTGAGATTTACTTAAGAACGTGGGGCCCAATAAATACCATCAATGGTGCCCAGTCCAAGAGATGGTGGATCCTATAGGTAAACACCACCTCATCATGCACTAAAACTTACTAAAAAAAAAAAAAGATGTGAAGTTCACACATATAGAAAATGGACATTTTGTGAATACATATTACACGTATTGTAAAATAGATAGAGCTCATATGTAGAGTTTGTTTGATAAACTTTCCTACTACTTTGTCTAAATTAGAAGCAAATTGGTTGAACATTACTTCTACCTAAAATGGCAGAAAACGCACCTATCTTGGTGATGGACAGGACAGCTAGAGGGGATATGGAGGAGGCTGTTATTTTTTTTTTAATAGGTGTACTTTCACCAATTTGCTGATAATTCATTGAAAGTAGATGATCGGTACAATTGCTGCCAATGCATTTTTTAAAGCTGTATTGTCATGAGTCAAATTTGATCATGTTAGGTTCTTGCATAGGTCCTATAGCATTGATAAGTTTCCACCCTCTTTCCTACATACACACATCTCTCCTGCATACACACAACTCTACTACTATCACACACGCAATTTTCCGAAATACACACACAACTCTCCTCCATACACAAACACAGTTCTAACACATATAGCTTTTCTACAGCTTTGAAGTATGCACTCACACCTCTGTTACATACACGCACTGTTTTGCTACATACTTGTACACAGCTTTCTTACATACACCAACAGCTCTCTTATATACTCATGCAGCTCCACACACACAAACACTTATATATATATATATATATATATATATATATGTACACTCATCCATCGTATACATTACCACATCTTGAAATTCCTTCCAGGAATGTGACTGATCACATGACCTGAAAGGTTCAATGGCTAATCAACAACTTTGTTTGATTGGGACCCTATCCATGCCACCTCACATATCAGGAGTGTCGTTCTTCTTTTCATAAAGAGGTCCAAGGGCTAGTCTTGCAGAAGTTTTTTCAGCTACACAGGATGCGCAACATCCGTGCAAGTCCTGGTGACTTTCTCCCCTGCACTGCACCGATCAGATAGATCAGTGTGGGGCAGGAGAAAGGAGAACAGTTCTTTCAGTGATCATGAAGGATGCTGTCAGTGTTTTCCTCCATCAGAATAAGCAGCCTCTAGACTGTAAGAAACACACACATTTTAACATCATTTTGATTGTCTAAAATTTACTGCAGCTAAAAATTACATTTGGTTTACAATGCATTTTGCCAGATATGTTGTCACTTGTCAAAGCTAAGAATTTTACATGCTGGGTTTTTTTATGGCACATTTAGCACTGATAAGTTGTCACACTCTTGCTTAATATGTTAACATTCTGTCTGTAAACTGTATATGCATAGCTACCTTTTTGAAGCAATATTGAGATTTACTTAAGAACGTGGGGCCCAATAAATACCATCAATGGTGCCCAGTCCAAGAGATGGTGGATCCTATAGGTAAACACCACCTCATCATGCACTAAAACTTACTAAAAAAAAAAAAGATGTGAAGTTCACACATATAGAAAATGGACATTTTGTGAATACATATTACACGTATTGTAAAATAGATAGAGCTCATATGTAGAGTTTGTTTGATAAACTTTCCTACTACTTTGTCTAAATTAGAAGCAAATTGGTTGAACATTACTTCTACCTAAAATGGCAGAAAACGCACCTATCTTGGTGATGGACAGGACAGCTAGAGGGGATATGGAGGAGGCTGTTATTTTTTTTTTAATAGGTGTACTTTCACCAATTTACTGATAATTAATTGAAAGTAGATGATCGGTACAATTGCTGCCAATGCATTTTTTAAAGCTGTATTGTCATGAGTCAAATTTGATCATGTTAGGTTCTTGCATAGGTCCTATAGCATTGATAAGTTTCCACCCTCTTTCCTACATACACACATCTCTCCTGCATACACACAACTCTACTACTATCACACACGCAATTTTCCGAAATACACACACAACTCTCCTCCATACACAAACACAGTTCTAACACATATAGCTTTTCTACAGCTTTGAAGTATGCACTCACACCTCTGTTACATACACGCACTGTTTTGCTACATACTTGTACACAGCTTTCTTACATACACCAACAGCTCTCTTATATACTCATGCAGCTCCACACACACAAACACTTATATATATATATATATATATATATATATATGTACACTCATCCATCGTATACATTACCACATCTTGAAATTCCTTCCAGGAATGTGACTGATCACATGACCTGAAAGGTTCAATGGCTAATCAACAACTTTGTTTGATTGGGACCCTATCCATGCCACCTCACATATCAGGAGTGTCGTTCTTCTTTTCATAAAGAGGTCCAAGGGCTAGTCTTGCAGAAGTTTTTTCAGCTACACAGGATGCGCAACATCCGTGCAAGTCCTGGTGACTTTCTCCCCTGCACTGCACCGATCAGATAGATCAGTGTGGGGCAGGAGAAAGGAGAACAGTTCTTTCAGTGATCATGAAGGATGCTGTCAGTGTTTTCCTCCATCAGAATAAGCAGCCTCTAGACTGTAAGAAACACACACATTTTAACATCATTTTGATTGTCTAAAATTTACTGCAGCTAAAAATTACATTTGGTTTACAATGCATTTTGCCAGATATGTTGTCACTTGTCAAAGCTAAGAATTTTACATGCTGGGTTTTTTTATGGCACATTTAGCACTGATAAGTTGTCACACTCTTGCTTAATATGTTAACATTCTGTCTGTAAACTGTATATGCATAGCTACCTTTTTGAAGCAATATTGAGATTTACTTAAGAACGTGGGGCCCAATAAATACCATCAATGGTGCCCAGTCCAAGAGATGGTGGATCCTATAGGTAAACACCACCTCATCATGCACTAAAACTTACTAAAAAAAAAAAAAGATGTGAAGTTCACACATATAGAAAATGGACATTTTGTGAATACATATTACACGTATTGTAAAATAGATAGAGCTCATATGTAGAGTTTGTTTGATAAACTTTCCTACTACTTTGTCTAAATTAGAAGCAAATTGGTTGAACATTACTTCTACCTAAAATGGCAGAAAACGCACCTATCTTGGTGATGGACAGGACAGCTAGAGGGGATATGGAGGAGGCTGTTATTTTTTTTTTAATAGGTGTACTTTCACCAATTTGCTGATAATTCATTGAAAGTAGATGATCGGTACAATTGCTGCCAATGCATTTTTTAAAGCTGTATTGTCATGAGTCAAATTTGATCATGTTAGGTTCTTGCATAGGTCCTATAGCATTGATAAGTTTCCACCCTCTTTCCTACATACACACATCTCTCCTGCATACACACAACTCTACTACTATCACACACGCAATTTTCCGAAATACACACACAACTCTCCTCCATACACAAACACAGTTCTAACACATATAGCTTTTCTACAGCTTTGAAGTATGCACTCACACCTCTGTTACATACACGCACTGTTTTGCTACATACTTGTACACAGCTTTCTTACATACACCAACAGCTCTCTTATATACTCATGCAGCTCCACACACACAAACACTTATATATATATATATATATATATATATATATGTACACTCATCCATCGTATACATTACCACATCTTGAAATTCCTTCCAGGAATGTGACTGATCACATGACCTGAAAGGTTCAATGGCTAATCAACAACTTTGTTTGATTGGGACCCTATCCATGCCACCTCACATATCAGGAGTGTCGTTCTTCTTTTCATAAAGAGGTCCAAGGGCTAGTCTTGCAGAAGTTTTTTCAGCTACACAGGATGCGCAACATCCGTGCAAGTCCTGGTGACTTTCTCCCCTGCACTGCACCGATCAGATAGATCAGTGTGGGGCAGGAGAAAGGAGAACAGTTCTTTCAGTGATCATGAAGGATGCTGTCAGTGTTTTCCTCCATCAGAATAAGCAGCCTCTAGACTGTAAGAAACACACACATTTTAACATCATTTTGATTGTCTAAAATTTACTGCAGCTAAAAATTACATTTGGTTTACAATGCATTTTGCCAGATATGTTGTCACTTGTCAAAGCTAAGAATTTTACATGCTGGGTTTTTTTATGGCACATTTAGCACTGATAAGTTGTCACACTCTTGCTTAATATGTTAACATTCTGTCTGTAAACTGTATATGCATAGCTACCTTTTTGAAGCAATATTGAGATTTACTTAAGAACGTGGGGCCCAATAAATACCATCAATGGTGCCCAGTCCAAGAGATGGTGGATCCTATAGGTAAACACCACCTCATCATGCACTAAAACTTACTAAAAAAAAAAAAGATGTGAAGTTCACACATATAGAAAATGGACATTTTGTGAATACATATTACACGTATTGTAAAATAGATAGAGCTCATATGTAGAGTTTGTTTGATAAACTTTCCTACTACTTTGTCTAAATTAGAAGCAAATTGGTTGAACATTACTTCTACCTAAAATGGCAGAAAACGCACCTATCTTGGTGATGGACAGGACAGCTAGAGGGGATATGGAGGAGGCTGTTATTTTTTTTTTAATAGGTGTACTTTCACCAATTTACTGATAATTAATTGAAAGTAGATGATCGGTACAATTGCTGCCAATGCATTTTTTAAAGCTGTATTGTCATGAGTCAAATTTGATCATGTTAGGTTCTTGCATAGGTCCTATAGCATTGATAAGTTTCCACCCTCTTTCCTACATACACACATCTCTCCTGCATACACACAACTCTACTACTATCACACACGCAATTTTCCGAAATACACACACAACTCTCCTCCATACACAAACACAGTTCTAACACATATAGCTTTTCTACAGCTTTGAAGTATGCACTCACACCTCTGTTACATACACGCACTGTTTTGCTACATACTTGTACACAGCTTTCTTACATACACCAACAGCTCTCTTATATACTCATGCAGCTCCACACACACAAACACTTATATATATATATATATATATATATATATATATATGTACACTCATCCATCGTATACATTACCACATCTTGAAATTCCTTCCAGGAATGTGACTGATCACATGACCTGAAAGGTTCAATGGCTAATCAACAACTTTGTTTGATTGGGACCCTATCCATGCCACCTCACATATCAGGAGTGTCGTTCTTCTTTTCATAAAGAGGTCCAAGGGCTAGTCTTGCAGAAGTTTTTTCAGCTACACAGGATGCGCAACATCCGTGCAAGTCCTGGTGACTTTCTCCCCTGCACTGCACCGATCAGATAGATCAGTGTGGGGCAGGAGAAAGGAGAACAGTTCTTTCAGTGATCATGAAGGATGCTGTCAGTGTTTTCCTCCATCAGAATAAGCAGCCTCTAGACTGTAAGAAACACACACATTTTAACATCATTTTGATTGTCTAAAATTTACTGCAGCTAAAAATTACATTTGGTTTACAATGCATTTTGCCAGATATGTTGTCACTTGTCAAAGCTAAGAATTTTACATGCTGGGTTTTTTTATGGCACATTTAGCACTGATAAGTTGTCACACTCTTGCTTAATATGTTAACATTCTGTCTGTAAACTGTATATGCATAGCTACCTTTTTGAAGCAATATTGAGATTTACTTAAGAACGTGGGGCCCAATAAATACCATCAATGGTGCCCAGTCCAAGAGATGGTGGATCCTATAGGTAAACACCACCTCATCATGCACTAAAACTTACTAAAAAAAAAAAAAGATGTGAAGTTCACACATATAGAAAATGGACATTTTGTGAATACATATTACACGTATTGTAAAATAGATAGAGCTCATATGTAGAGTTTGTTTGATAAACTTTCCTACTACTTTGTCTAAATTAGAAGCAAATTGGTTGAACATTACTTCTACCTAAAATGGCAGAAAACGCACCTATCTTGGTGATGGACAGGACAGCTAGAGGGGATATGGAGGAGGCTGTTATTTTTTTTTTAATAGGTGTACTTTCACCAATTTGCTGATAATTCATTGAAAGTAGATGATCGGTACAATTGCTGCCAATGCATTTTTTAAAGCTGTATTGTCATGAGTCAAATTTGATCATGTTAGGTTCTTGCATAGGTCCTATAGCATTGATAAGTTTCCACCCTCTTTCCTACATACACACATCTCTCCTGCATACACACAACTCTACTACTATCACACACGCAATTTTCCGAAATACACACACAACTCTCCTCCATACACAAACACAGTTCTAACACATATAGCTTTTCTACAGCTTTGAAGTATGCACTCACACCTCTGTTACATACACGCACTGTTTTGCTACATACTTGTACACAGCTTTCTTACATACACCAACAGCTCTCTTATATACTCATGCAGCTCCACACACACAAACACTTATATATATATATATATATATATATATATATGTACACTCATCCATCGTATACATTACCACATCTTGAAATTCCTTCCAGGAATGTGACTGATCACATGACCTGAAAGGTTCAATGGCTAATCAACAACTTTGTTTGATTGGGACCCTATCCATGCCACCTCACATATCAGGAGTGTCGTTCTTCTTTTCATAAAGAGGTCCAAGGGCTAGTCTTGCAGAAGTTTTTTCAGCTACACAGGATGCGCAACATCCGTGCAAGTCCTGGTGACTTTCTCCCCTGCACTGCACCGATCAGATAGATCAGTGTGGGGCAGGAGAAAGGAGAACAGTTCTTTCAGTGATCATGAAGGATGCTGTCAGTGTTTTCCTCCATCAGAATAAGCAGCCTCTAGACTGTAAGAAACACACACATTTTAACATCATTTTGATTGTCTAAAATTTACTGCAGCTAAAAATTACATTTGGTTTACAATGCATTTTGCCAGATATGTTGTCACTTGTCAAAGCTAAGAATTTTACATGCTGGGTTTTTTTATGGCACATTTAGCACTGATAAGTTGTCACACTCTTGCTTAATATGTTAACATTCTGTCTGTAAACTGTATATGCATAGCTACCTTTTTGAAGCAATATTGAGATTTACTTAAGAACGTGGGGCCCAATAAATACCATCAATGGTGCCCAGTCCAAGAGATGGTGGATCCTATAGGTAAACACCACCTCATCATGCACTAAAACTTACTAAAAAAAAAAAAGATGTGAAGTTCACACATATAGAAAATGGACATTTTGTGAATACATATTACACGTATTGTAAAATAGATAGAGCTCATATGTAGAGTTTGTTTGATAAACTTTCCTACTACTTTGTCTAAATTAGAAGCAAATTGGTTGAACATTACTTCTACCTAAAATGGCAGAAAACGCACCTATCTTGGTGATGGACAGGACAGCTAGAGGGGATATGGAGGAGGCTGTTATTTTTTTTTTAATAGGTGTACTTTCACCAATTTACTGATAATTAATTGAAAGTAGATGATCGGTACAATTGCTGCCAATGCATTTTTTAAAGCTGTATTGTCATGAGTCAAATTTGATCATGTTAGGTTCTTGCATAGGTCCTATAGCATTGATAAGTTTCCACCCTCTTTCCTACATACACACATCTCTCCTGCATACACACAACTCTACTACTATCACACACGCAATTTTCCGAAATACACACACAACTCTCCTCCATACACAAACACAGTTCTAACACATATAGCTTTTCTACAGCTTTGAAGTATGCACTCACACCTCTGTTACATACACGCACTGTTTTGCTACATACTTGTACACAGCTTTCTTACATACACCAACAGCTCTCTTATATACTCATGCAGCTCCACACACACAAACACTTATATATATATATATATATATATATATATATATATATATATGTACACTCATCCATCGTATACATTACCACATCTTGAAATTCCTTCCAGGAATGTGACTGATCACATGACCTGAAAGGTTCAATGGCTAATCAACAACTTTGTTTGATTGGGACCCTATCCATGCCACCTCACATATCAGGAGTGTCGTTCTTCTTTTCATAAAGAGGTCCAAGGGCTAGTCTTGCAGAAGTTTTTTCAGCTACACAGGATGCGCAACATCCGTGCAAGTCCTGGTGACTTTCTCCCCTGCACTGCACCGATCAGATAGATCAGTGTGGGGCAGGAGAAAGGAGAACAGTTCTTTCAGTGATCATGAAGGATGCTGTCAGTGTTTTCCTCCATCAGAATAAGCAGCCTCTAGACTGTAAGAAACACACACATTTTAACATCATTTTGATTGTCTAAAATTTACTGCAGCTAAAAATTACATTTGGTTTACAATGCATTTTGCCAGATATGTTGTCACTTGTCAAAGCTAAGAATTTTACATGCTGGGTTTTTTTATGGCACATTTAGCACTGATAAGTTGTCACACTCTTGCTTAATATGTTAACATTCTGTCTGTAAACTGTATATGCATAGCTACCTTTTTGAAGCAATATTGAGATTTACTTAAGAACGTGGGGCCCAATAAATACCATCAATGGTGCCCAGTCCAAGAGATGGTGGATCCTATAGGTAAACACCACCTCATCATGCACTAAAACTTACTAAAAAAAAAAAAGATGTGAAGTTCACACATATAGAAAATGGACATTTTGTGAATACATATTACACGTATTGTAAAATAGATAGAGCTCATATGTAGAGTTTGTTTGATAAACTTTCCTACTACTTTGTCTAAATTAGAAGCAAATTGGTTGAACATTACTTCTACCTAAAATGGCAGAAAACGCACCTATCTTGGTGATGGACAGGACAGCTAGAGGGGATATGGAGGAGGCTGTTATTTTTTTTTTAATAGGTGTACTTTCACCAATTTACTGATAATTAATTGAAAGTAGATGATCGGTACAATTGCTGCCAATGCATTTTTTAAAGCTGTATTGTCATGAGTCAAATTTGATCATGTTAGGTTCTTGCATAGGTCCTATAGCATTGATAAGTTTCCACCCTCTTTCCTACATACACACATCTCTCCTGCATACACACAACTCTACTACTATCACACACGCAATTTTCCGAAATACACACACAACTCTCCTCCATACACAAACACAGTTCTAACACATATAGCTTTTCTACAGCTTTGAAGTATGCACTCACACCTCTGTTACATACACGCACTGTTTTGCTACATACTTGTACACAGCTTTCTTACATACACCAACAGCTCTCTTATATACTCATGCAGCTCCAC
The DNA here is from genome assembly GCF_046119375.1 of Phyllobates terribilis. Classification (NCBI taxonomy): domain Eukaryota; kingdom Metazoa; phylum Chordata; class Amphibia; order Anura; family Dendrobatidae; genus Phyllobates; species Phyllobates terribilis. The sequence continues at coordinate 175,059 of NW_027364118.1, read as the reverse complement.
ACACACAAACACTTATATATATATATATATATATATATATATATATATATGTACACTCATCCATCGTATACATTACCACATCTTGAAATTCCTTCCAGGAATGTGACTGATCACATGACCTGAAAGGTTCAATGGCTAATCAACAACTTTGTTTGATTGGGACCCTATCCATGCCACCTCACATATCAGGAGTGTCGTTCTTCTTTTCATAAAGAGGTCCAAGGGCTAGTCTTGCAGAAGTTTTTTCAGCTACACAGGATGCGCAACATCCGTGCAAGTCCTGGTGACTTTCTCCCCTGCACTGCACCGATCAGATAGATCAGTGTGGGGCAGGAGAAAGGAGAACAGTTCTTTCAGTGATCATGAAGGATGCTGTCAGTGTTTTCCTCCATCAGAATAAGCAGCCTCTAGACTGTAAGAAACACACACATTTTAACATCATTTTGATTGTCTAAAATTTACTGCAGCTAAAAATTACATTTGGTTTACAATGCATTTTGCCAGATATGTTGTCACTTGTCAAAGCTAAGAATTTTACATGCTGGGTTTTTTTATGGCACATTTAGCACTGATAAGTTGTCACACTCTTGCTTAATATGTTAACATTCTGTCTGTAAACTGTATATGCATAGCTACCTTTTTGAAGCAATATTGAGATTTACTTAAGAACGTGGGGCCCAATAAATACCATCAATGGTGCCCAGTCCAAGAGATGGTGGATCCTATAGGTAAACACCACCTCATCATGCACTAAAACTTACTAAAAAAAAAAAAAGATGTGAAGTTCACACATATAGAAAATGGACATTTTGTGAATACATATTACACGTATTGTAAAATAGATAGAGCTCATATGTAGAGTTTGTTTGATAAACTTTCCTACTACTTTGTCTAAATTAGAAGCAAATTGGTTGAACATTACTTCTACCTAAAATGGCAGAAAACGCACCTATCTTGGTGATGGACAGGACAGCTAGAGGGGATATGGAGGAGGCTGTTATTTTTTTTTTAATAGGTGTACTTTCACCAATTTGCTGATAATTCATTGAAAGTAGATGATCGGTACAATTGCTGCCAATGCATTTTTTAAAGCTGTATTGTCATGAGTCAAATTTGATCATGTTAGGTTCTTGCATAGGTCCTATAGCATTGATAAGTTTCCACCCTCTTTCCTACATACACACATCTCTCCTGCATACACACAACTCTACTACTATCACACACGCAATTTTCCGAAATACACACACAACTCTCCTCCATACACAAACACAGTTCTAACACATATAGCTTTTCTACAGCTTTGAAGTATGCACTCACACCTCTGTTACATACACGCACTGTTTTGCTACATACTTGTACACAGCTTTCTTACATACACCAACAGCTCTCTTATATACTCATGCAGCTCCACACACACAAACACTTATATATATATATATATATATATATATATATATGTACACTCATCCATCGTATACATTACCACATCTTGAAATTCCTTCCAGGAATGTGACTGATCACATGACCTGAAAGGTTCAATGGCTAATCAACAACTTTGTTTGATTGGGACCCTATCCATGCCACCTCACATATCAGGAGTGTCGTTCTTCTTTTCATAAAGAGGTCCAAGGGCTAGTCTTGCAGAAGTTTTTTCAGCTACACAGGATGCGCAACATCCGTGCAAGTCCTGGTGACTTTCTCCCCTGCACTGCACCGATCAGATAGATCAGTGTGGGGCAGGAGAAAGGAGAACAGTTCTTTCAGTGATCATGAAGGATGCTGTCAGTGTTTTCCTCCATCAGAATAAGCAGCCTCTAGACTGTAAGAAACACACACATTTTAACATCATTTTGATTGTCTAAAATTTACTGCAGCTAAAAATTACATTTGGTTTACAATGCATTTTGCCAGATATGTTGTCACTTGTCAAAGCTAAGAATTTTACATGCTGGGTTTTTTTATGGCACATTTAGCACTGATAAGTTGTCACACTCTTGCTTAATATGTTAACATTCTGTCTGTAAACTGTATATGCATAGCTACCTTTTTGAAGCAATATTGAGATTTACTTAAGAACGTGGGGCCCAATAAATACCATCAATGGTGCCCAGTCCAAGAGATGGTGGATCCTATAGGTAAACACCACCTCATCATGCACTAAAACTTACTAAAAAAAAAAAAGATGTGAAGTTCACACATATAGAAAATGGACATTTTGTGAATACATATTACACGTATTGTAAAATAGATAGAGCTCATATGTAGAGTTTGTTTGATAAACTTTCCTACTACTTTGTCTAAATTAGAAGCAAATTGGTTGAACATTACTTCTACCTAAAATGGCAGAAAACGCACCTATCTTGGTGATGGACAGGACAGCTAGAGGGGATATGGAGGAGGCTGTTATTTTTTTTTTAATAGGTGTACTTTCACCAATTTACTGATAATTAATTGAAAGTAGATGATCGGTACAATTGCTGCCAATGCATTTTTTAAAGCTGTATTGTCATGAGTCAAATTTGATCATGTTAGGTTCTTGCATAGGTCCTATAGCATTGATAAGTTTCCACCCTCTTTCCTACATACACACATCTCTCCTGCATACACACAACTCTACTACTATCACACACGCAATTTTCCGAAATACACACACAACTCTCCTCCATACACAAACACAGTTCTAACACATATAGCTTTTCTACAGCTTTGAAGTATGCACTCACACCTCTGTTACATACACGCACTGTTTTGCTACATACTTGTACACAGCTTTCTTACATACACCAACAGCTCTCTTATATACTCATGCAGCTCCACACACACAAACACTTATATATATATATATATATATATATATATATATATATATGTACACTCATCCATCGTATACATTACCACATCTTGAAATTCCTTCCAGGAATGTGACTGATCACATGACCTGAAAGGTTCAATGGCTAATCAACAACTTTGTTTGATTGGGACCCTATCCATGCCACCTCACATATCAGGAGTGTCGTTCTTCTTTTCATAAAGAGGTCCAAGGGCTAGTCTTGCAGAAGTTTTTTCAGCTACACAGGATGCGCAACATCCGTGCAAGTCCTGGTGACTTTCTCCCCTGCACTGCACCGATCAGATAGATCAGTGTGGGGCAGGAGAAAGGAGAACAGTTCTTTCAGTGATCATGAAGGATGCTGTCAGTGTTTTCCTCCATCAGAATAAGCAGCCTCTAGACTGTAAGAAACACACACATTTTAACATCATTTTGATTGTCTAAAATTTACTGCAGCTAAAAATTACATTTGGTTTACAATGCATTTTGCCAGATATGTTGTCACTTGTCAAAGCTAAGAATTTTACATGCTGGGTTTTTTTATGGCACATTTAGCACTGATAAGTTGTCACACTCTTGCTTAATATGTTAACATTCTGTCTGTAAACTGTATATGCATAGCTACCTTTTTGAAGCAATATTGAGATTTACTTAAGAACGTGGGGCCCAATAAATACCATCAATGGTGCCCAGTCCAAGAGATGGTGGATCCTATAGGTAAACACCACCTCATCATGCACTAAAACTTACTAAAAAAAAAAAAAGATGTGAAGTTCACACATATAGAAAATGGACATTTTGTGAATACATATTACACGTATTGTAAAATAGATAGAGCTCATATGTAGAGTTTGTTTGATAAACTTTCCTACTACTTTGTCTAAATTAGAAGCAAATTGGTTGAACATTACTTCTACCTAAAATGGCAGAAAACGCACCTATCTTGGTGATGGACAGGACAGCTAGAGGGGATATGGAGGAGGCTGTTATTTTTTTTTTAATAGGTGTACTTTCACCAATTTGCTGATAATTCATTGAAAGTAGATGATCGGTACAATTGCTGCCAATGCATTTTTTAAAGCTGTATTGTCATGAGTCAAATTTGATCATGTTAGGTTCTTGCATAGGTCCTATAGCATTGATAAGTTTCCACCCTCTTTCCTACATACACACATCTCTCCTGCATACACACAACTCTACTACTATCACACACGCAATTTTCCGAAATACACACACAACTCTCCTCCATACACAAACACAGTTCTAACACATATAGCTTTTCTACAGCTTTGAAGTATGCACTCACACCTCTGTTACATACACGCACTGTTTTGCTACATACTTGTACACAGCTTTCTTACATACACCAACAGCTCTCTTATATACTCATGCAGCTCCACACACACAAACACTTATATATATATATATATATATATATATATATGTACACTCATCCATCGTATACATTACCACATCTTGAAATTCCTTCCAGGAATGTGACTGATCACATGACCTGAAAGGTTCAATGGCTAATCAACAACTTTGTTTGATTGGGACCCTATCCATGCCACCTCACATATCAGGAGTGTCGTTCTTCTTTTCATAAAGAGGTCCAAGGGCTAGTCTTGCAGAAGTTTTTTCAGCTACACAGGATGCGCAACATCCGTGCAAGTCCTGGTGACTTTCTCCCCTGCACTGCACCGATCAGATAGATCAGTGTGGGGCAGGAGAAAGGAGAACAGTTCTTTCAGTGATCATGAAGGATGCTGTCAGTGTTTTCCTCCATCAGAATAAGCAGCCTCTAGACTGTAAGAAACACACACATTTTAACATCATTTTGATTGTCTAAAATTTACTGCAGCTAAAAATTACATTTGGTTTACAATGCATTTTGCCAGATATGTTGTCACTTGTCAAAGCTAAGAATTTTACATGCTGGGTTTTTTTATGGCACATTTAGCACTGATAAGTTGTCACACTCTTGCTTAATATGTTAACATTCTGTCTGTAAACTGTATATGCATAGCTACCTTTTTGAAGCAATATTGAGATTTACTTAAGAACGTGGGGCCCAATAAATACCATCAATGGTGCCCAGTCCAAGAGATGGTGGATCCTATAGGTAAACACCACCTCATCATGCACTAAAACTTACTAAAAAAAAAAAAGATGTGAAGTTCACACATATAGAAAATGGACATTTTGTGAATACATATTACACGTATTGTAAAATAGATAGAGCTCATATGTAGAGTTTGTTTGATAAACTTTCCTACTACTTTGTCTAAATTAGAAGCAAATTGGTTGAACATTACTTCTACCTAAAATGGCAGAAAACGCACCTATCTTGGTGATGGACAGGACAGCTAGAGGGGATATGGAGGAGGCTGTTATTTTTTTTTTAATAGGTGTACTTTCACCAATTTACTGATAATTAATTGAAAGTAGATGATCGGTACAATTGCTGCCAATGCATTTTTTAAAGCTGTATTGTCATGAGTCAAATTTGATCATGTTAGGTTCTTGCATAGGTCCTATAGCATTGATAAGTTTCCACCCTCTTTCCTACATACACACATCTCTCCTGCATACACACAACTCTACTACTATCACACACGCAATTTTCCGAAATACACACACAACTCTCCTCCATACACAAACACAGTTCTAACACATATAGCTTTTCTACAGCTTTGAAGTATGCACTCACACCTCTGTTACATACACGCACTGTTTTGCTACATACTTGTACACAGCTTTCTTACATACACCAACAGCTCTCTTATATACTCATGCAGCTCCACACACACAAACACTTATATATATATATATATATATATATATATATATATATATGTACACTCATCCATCGTATACATTACCACATCTTGAAATTCCTTCCAGGAATGTGACTGATCACATGACCTGAAAGGTTCAATGGCTAATCAACAACTTTGTTTGATTGGGACCCTATCCATGCCACCTCACATATCAGGAGTGTCGTTCTTCTTTTCATAAAGAGGTCCAAGGGCTAGTCTTGCAGAAGTTTTTTCAGCTACACAGGATGCGCAACATCCGTGCAAGTCCTGGTGACTTTCTCCCCTGCACTGCACCGATCAGATAGATCAGTGTGGGGCAGGAGAAAGGAGAACAGTTCTTTCAGTGATCATGAAGGATGCTGTCAGTGTTTTCCTCCATCAGAATAAGCAGCCTCTAGACTGTAAGAAACACACACATTTTAACATCATTTTGATTGTCTAAAATTTACTGCAGCTAAAAATTACATTTGGTTTACAATGCATTTTGCCAGATATGTTGTCACTTGTCAAAGCTAAGAATTTTACATGCTGGGTTTTTTTATGGCACATTTAGCACTGATAAGTTGTCACACTCTTGCTTAATATGTTAACATTCTGTCTGTAAACTGTATATGCATAGCTACCTTTTTGAAGCAATATTGAGATTTACTTAAGAACGTGGGGCCCAATAAATACCATCAATGGTGCCCAGTCCAAGAGATGGTGGATCCTATAGGTAAACACCACCTCATCATGCACTAAAACTTACTAAAAAAAAAAAAAGATGTGAAGTTCACACATATAGAAAATGGACATTTTGTGAATACATATTACACGTATTGTAAAATAGATAGAGCTCATATGTAGAGTTTGTTTGATAAACTTTCCTACTACTTTGTCTAAATTAGAAGCAAATTGGTTGAACATTACTTCTACCTAAAATGGCAGAAAACGCACCTATCTTGGTGATGGACAGGACAGCTAGAGGGGATATGGAGGAGGCTGTTATTTTTTTTTTAATAGGTGTACTTTCACCAATTTGCTGATAATTCATTGAAAGTAGATGATCGGTACAATTGCTGCCAATGCATTTTTTAAAGCTGTATTGTCATGAGTCAAATTTGATCATGTTAGGTTCTTGCATAGGTCCTATAGCATTGATAAGTTTCCACCCTCTTTCCTACATACACACATCTCTCCTGCATACACACAACTCTACTACTATCACACACGCAATTTTCCGAAATACACACACAACTCTCCTCCATACACAAACACAGTTCTAACACATATAGCTTTTCTACAGCTTTGAAGTATGCACTCACACCTCTGTTACATACACGCACTGTTTTGCTACATACTTGTACACAGCTTTCTTACATACACCAACAGCTCTCTTATATACTCATGCAGCTCCACACACACAAACACTTATATATATATATATATATATATATATATATGTACACTCATCCATCGTATACATTACCACATCTTGAAATTCCTTCCAGGAATGTGACTGATCACATGACCTGAAAGGTTCAATGGCTAATCAACAACTTTGTTTGATTGGGACCCTATCCATGCCACCTCACATATCAGGAGTGTCGTTCTTCTTTTCATAAAGAGGTCCAAGGGCTAGTCTTGCAGAAGTTTTTTCAGCTACACAGGATGCGCAACATCCGTGCAAGTCCTGGTGACTTTCTCCCCTGCACTGCACCGATCAGATAGATCAGTGTGGGGCAGGAGAAAGGAGAACAGTTCTTTCAGTGATCATGAAGGATGCTGTCAGTGTTTTCCTCCATCAGAATAAGCAGCCTCTAGACTGTAAGAAACACACACATTTTAACATCATTTTGATTGTCTAAAATTTACTGCAGCTAAAAATTACATTTGGTTTACAATGCATTTTGCCAGATATGTTGTCACTTGTCAAAGCTAAGAATTTTACATGCTGGGTTTTTTTATGGCACATTTAGCACTGATAAGTTGTCACACTCTTGCTTAATATGTTAACATTCTGTCTGTAAACTGTATATGCATAGCTACCTTTTTGAAGCAATATTGAGATTTACTTAAGAACGTGGGGCCCAATAAATACCATCAATGGTGCCCAGTCCAAGAGATGGTGGATCCTATAGGTAAACACCACCTCATCATGCACTAAAACTTACTAAAAAAAAAAAAGATGTGAAGTTCACACATATAGAAAATGGACATTTTGTGAATACATATTACACGTATTGTAAAATAGATAGAGCTCATATGTAGAGTTTGTTTGATAAACTTTCCTACTACTTTGTCTAAATTAGAAGCAAATTGGTTGAACATTACTTCTACCTAAAATGGCAGAAAACGCACCTATCTTGGTGATGGACAGGACAGCTAGAGGGGATATGGAGGAGGCTGTTATTTTTTTTTTAATAGGTGTACTTTCACCAATTTACTGATAATTAATTGAAAGTAGATGATCGGTACAATTGCTGCCAATGCATTTTTTAAAGCTGTATTGTCATGAGTCAAATTTGATCATGTTAGGTTCTTGCATAGGTCCTATAGCATTGATAAGTTTCCACCCTCTTTCCTACATACACACATCTCTCCTGCATACACACAACTCTACTACTATCACACACGCAATTTTCCGAAATACACACACAACTCTCCTCCATACACAAACACAGTTCTAACACATATAGCTTTTCTACAGCTTTGAAGTATGCACTCACACCTCTGTTACATACACGCACTGTTTTGCTACATACTTGTACACAGCTTTCTTACATACACCAACAGCTCTCTTATATACTCATGCAGCTCCACACACACAAACACTTATATATATATATATATATATATATATATATGTACACTCATCCATCGTATACATTACCACATCTTGAAATTCCTTCCAGGAATGTGACTGATCACATGACCTGAAAGGTTCAATGGCTAATCAACAACTTTGTTTGATTGGGACCCTATCCATGCCACCTCACATATCAGGAGTGTCGTTCTTCTTTTCATAAAGAGGTCCAAGGGCTAGTCTTGCAGAAGTTTTTTCAGCTACACAGGATGCGCAACATCCGTGCAAGTCCTGGTGACTTTCTCCCCTGCACTGCACCGATCAGATAGATCAGTGTGGGGCAGGAGAAAGGAGAACAGTTCTTTCAGTGATCATGAAGGATGCTGTCAGTGTTTTCCTCCATCAGAATAAGCAGCCTCTAGACTGTAAGAAACACACACATTTTAACATCATTTTGATTGTCTAAAATTTACTGCAGCTAAAAATTACATTTGGTTTACAATGCATTTTGCCAGATATGTTGTCACTTGTCAAAGCTAAGAATTTTACATGCTGGGTTTTTTTATGGCACATTTAGCACTGATAAGTTGTCACACTCTTGCTTAATATGTTAACATTCTGTCTGTAAACTGTATATGCATAGCTACCTTTTTGAAGCAATATTGAGATTTACTTAAGAACGTGGGGCCCAATAAATACCATCAATGGTGCCCAGTCCAAGAGATGGTGGATCCTATAGGTAAACACCACCTCATCATGCACTAAAACTTACTAAAAAAAAAAAAGATGTGAAGTTCACACATATAGAAAATGGACATTTTGTGAATACATATTACACGTATTGTAAAATAGATAGAGCTCATATGTAGAGTTTGTTTGATAAACTTTCCTACTACTTTGTCTAAATTAGAAGCAAATTGGTTGAACATTACTTCTACCTAAAATGGCAGAAAACGCACCTATCTTGGTGATGGACAGGACAGCTAGAGGGGATATGGAGGAGGCTGTTATTTTTTTTTTAATAGGTGTACTTTCACCAATTTACTGATAATTAATTGAAAGTAGATGATCGGTACAATTGCTGCCAATGCATTTTTTAAAGCTGTATTGTCATGAGTCAAATTTGATCATGTTAGGTTCTTGCATAGGTCCTATAGCATTGATAAGTTTCCACCCTCTTTCCTACATACACACATCTCTCCTGCATACACACAACTCTACTACTATCACACACGCAATTTTCCGAAATACACACACAACTCTCCTCCATACACAAACACAGTTCTAACACATATAGCTTTTCTACAGCTTTGAAGTATGCACTCACACCTCTGTTACATACACGCACTGTTTTGCTACATACTTGTACACAGCTTTCTTACATACACCAACAGCTCTCTTATATACTCATGCAGCTCCACACACACAAACACTTATATATATATATATATATATATATATATATATATATATGTACACTCATCCATCGTATACATTACCACATCTTGAAATTCCTTCCAGGAATGTGACTGATCACATGACCTGAAAGGTTCAATGGCTAATCAACAACTTTGTTTGATTGGGACCCTATCCATGCCACCTCACATATCAGGAGTGTCATTCTTCTTTTCATAAAGAGGTCCAAGGGCTAGTCTTGCAGAAGTTTTTTCAGCTACACAGGATGCGCAACATCCGTGCAAGTCCTGGTGACTTTCTCCCCTGCACTGCACCGATCAGATAGATCAGTGTGGGGCAGGAGAAAGGAGAACAGTTCTTTCAGTGATCATGAAGGATGCTGTCAGTGTTTTCCTCCATCAGAATAAGCAGCCTCTAGACTGTAAGAAACACACACATTTTAACATCATTTTGATTGTCTAAAATTTACTGCAGCTAAAAATTACATTTGGTTTACAATGCATTTTGCCAGATATGTTGTCACTTGTCAAAGCTAAGAATTTTACATGCTGGGTTTTTTTATGGCACATTTAGCACTGATAAGTTGTCACACTCTTGCTTAATATGTTAACATTCTGTCTGTAAACTGTATATGCATAGCTACCTTTTTGAAGCAATATTGAGATTTACTTAAGAACGTGGGGCCCAATAAATACCATCAATGGTGCCCAGTCCAAGAGATGGTGGATCCTATAGGTAAACACCACCTCATCATGCACTAAAACTTACTAAAAAAAAAAAAAGATGTGAAGTTCACACATATAGAAAATGGACATTTTGTGAATACATATTACACGTATTGTAAAATAGATAGAGCTCATATGTAGAGTTTGTTTGATAAACTTTCCTACTACTTTGTCTAAATTAGAAGCAAATTGGTTGAACATTACTTCTACCTAAAATGGCAGAAAACGCACCTATCTTGGTGATGGACAGGACAGCTAGAGGGGATATGGAGGAGGCTGTTATTTTTTTTTTAATAGGTGTACTTTCACCAATTTGCTGATAATTCATTGAAAGTAGATGATCGGTACAATTGCTGCCAATGCATTTTTTAAAGCTGTATTGTCATGAGTCAAATTTGATCATGTTAGGTTCTTGCATAGGTCCTATAGCATTGATAAGTTTCCACCCTCTTTCCTACATACACACATCTCTCCTGCATACACACAACTCTACTACTATCACACACGCAATTTTCCGAAATACACACACAACTCTCCTCCATACACAAACACAGTTCTAACACATATAGCTTTTCTACAGCTTTGAAGTATGCACTCACACCTCTGTTACATACACGCACTGTTTTGCTACATACTTGTACACAGCTTTCTTACATACACCAACAGCTCTCTTATATACTCATGCAGCTCCACACACACAAACACTTATATATATATATATATATATATATATATATATGTACACTCATCCATCGTATACATTACCACATCTTGAAATTCCTTCCAGGAATGTGACCGATCACATGACCTGAAAGGTTCAATGGCTAATCAACAACTTTGTTTGATTGGGACCCTATCCATGCCACCTCACATATCAGGAGTGTCGTTCTTCTTTTCATAAAGAGGTCCAAGGGCTAGTCTTGCAGAAGTTTTTTCAGCTACACAGGATGCGCAACATCCGTGCAAGTCCTGGTGACTTTCTCCCCTGCACTGCACCGATCAGATAGATCAGTGTGGGGCAGGAGAAAGGAGAACAGTTCTTTCAGTGATCATGAAGGATGCTGTCAGTGTTTTCCTCCATCAGAATAAGCAGCCTCTAGACTGTAAGAAACACACACATTTTAACATCATTTTGATTGTCTAAAATTTACTGCAGCTAAAAATTACATTTGGTTTACAATGCATTTTGCCAGATATGTTGTCACTTGTCAAAGCTAAGAATTTTACATGCTGGGTTTTTTTATGGCACATTTAGCACTGATAAGTTGTCACACTCTTGCTTAATATGTTAACATTCTGTCTGTAAACTGTATATGCATAGCTACCTTTTTGAAGCAATATTGAGATTTACTTAAGAACGTGGGGCCCAATAAATACCATCAATGGTGCCCAGTCCAAGAGATGGTGGATCCTATAGGTAAACACCACCTCATCATGCACTAAAACTTACTAAAAAAAAAAAAGATGTGAAGTTCACACATATAGAAAATGGACATTTTGTGAATACATATTACACGTATTGTAAAATAGATAGAGCTCATATGTAGAGTTTGTTTGATAAACTTTCCTACTACTTTGTCTAAATTAGAAGCAAATTGGTTGAACATTACTTCTACCTAAAATGGCAGAAAACGCACCTATCTTGGTGATGGACAGGACAGCTAGAGGGGATATGGAGGAGGCTGTTATTTTTTTTTTAATAGGTGTACTTTCACCAATTTACTGATAATTAATTGAAAGTAGATGATCGGTACAATTGCTGCCAATGCATTTTTTAAAGCTGTATTGTCATGAGTCAAATTTGATCATGTTAGGTTCTTGCATAGGTCCTATAGCATTGATAAGTTTCCACCCTCTTTCCTACATACACACATCTCTCCTGCATACACACAACTCTACTATTATCACACACGCAATTTTCCGAAATACACACACAACTCTCCTCCATACACAAACACAGTTCTAACACATATAGCTTTTCTACAGCTTTGAAGTATGCACTCACACCTCTGTTACATACACGCACTGTTTTGCTACATACTTGTACACAGCTTTCTTACATACACTAACAGCTCTCTTATATACTCATGCAGCTCCACACACACAAACACTTATATATATATATATATATATATATATGTACACTCATCCATCGTATACATTACCACATCTTGAAATTCCTTCCAGGAATGTGACTGATCACATGACCTGAAAGGTTCAATGGCTAATCAACAACTTTGTTTGATTGGGACCCTATCCATGCCACCTCACATATCAGGAGTGTCGTTCTTCTTTTCATAAAGAGGTCCAAGGGCTAGTCTTGCAGAAGTTTTTTCAGCTACACAGGATGCGCAACATCCGTGCAAGTCCTGGTGACTTTCTCCCCTGCACTGCACCGATCAGATAGATCAGTGTGGGGCAGGAGAAAGGAGAACAGTTCTTTCAGTGATCATGAAGGATGCTGTCAGTGTTTTCCTCCATCAGAATAAGCAGCCTCTAGACTGTAAGAAACACACACATTTTAACATCATTTTGATTGTCTAAAATTTACTGCAGCTAAAAATTACATTTGGTTTACAATGCATTTTGCCAGATATGTTGTCACTTGTCAAAGCTAAGAATTTTACATGCTGGGTTTTTTTATGGCACATTTAGCACTGATAAGTTGTCACACTCTTGCTTAATATGTTAACATTCTGTCTGTAAACTGTATATGCATAGCTACCTTTTTGAAGCAATATTGAGATTTACTTAAGAACGTGGGGCCCAATAAATACCATCAATGGTGCCCAGTCCAAGAGATGGTGGATCCTATAGGTAAACACCACCTCATCATGCACTAAAACTTACTAAAAAAAAAAAAGATGTGAAGTTCACACATATAGAAAATGGACATTTTGTGAATACATATTACACGTATTGTAAAATAGATAGAGCTCATATGTAGAGTTTGTTTGATAAACTTTCCTACTACTTTGTCTAAATTAGAAGCAAATTGGTTGAACATTACTTCTACCTAAAATGGCAGAAAACGCACCTATCTTGGTGATGGACAGGACAGCTAGAGGGGATATGGAGGAGGCTGTTATTTTTTTTTTAATAGGTGTACTTTCACCAATTTACTGATAATTAATTGAAAGTAGATGATCGGTACAATTGCTGCCAATGCATTTTTTAAAGCTGTATTGTCATGAGTCAAATTTGATCATGTTAGGTTCTTGCATAGGTCCTATAGCATTGATAAGTTTCCACCCTCTTTCCTACATACACACATCTCTCCTGCATACACACAACTCTACTACTATCACACACGCAATTTTCCGAAATACACACACAACTCTCCTCCATACACAAACACAGTTCTAACACATATAGCTTTTCTACAGCTTTGAAGTATGCACTCACACCTCTGTTACATACACGCACTGTTTTGCTACATACTTGTACACAGCTTTCTTACATACACCAACAGCTCTCTTATATACTCATGCAGCTCCACACACACAAACACTTATATATATATATATATATATATATATATATATATATATGTACACTCATCCATCGTATACATTACCACATCTTGAAATTCCTTCCAGGAATGTGACTGATCACATGACCTGAAAGGTTCAATGGCTAATCAACAACTTTGTTTGATTGGGACCCTATCCATGCCACCTCACATATCAGGAGTGTCGTTCTTCTTTTCATAAAGAGGTCCAAGGGCTAGTCTTGCAGAAGTTTTTTCAGCTACACAGGATGCGCAACATCCGTGCAAGTCCTGGTGACTTTCTCCCCTGCACTGCACCGATCAGATAGATCAGTGTGGGGCAGGAGAAAGGAGAACAGTTCTTTCAGTGATCATGAAGGATGCTGTCAGTGTTTTCCTCCATCAGAATAAGCAGCCTCTAGACTGTAAGAAACACACACATTTTAACATCATTTTGATTGTCTAAAATTTACTGCAGCTAAAAATTACATTTGGTTTACAATGCATTTTGCCAGATATGTTGTCACTTGTCAAAGCTAAGAATTTTACATGCTGGGTTTTTTTATGGCACATTTAGCACTGATAAGTTGTCACACTCTTGCTTAATATGTTAACATTCTGTCTGTAAACTGTATATGCATAGCTACCTTTTTGAAGCAATATTGAGATTTACTTAAGAACGTGGGGCCCAATAAATACCATCAATGGTGCCCAGTCCAAGAGATGGTGGATCCTATAGGTAAACACCACCTCATCATGCACTAAAACTTACTAAAAAAAAAAAAAGATGTGAAGTTCACACATATAGAAAATGGACATTTTGTGAATACATATTACACGTATTGTAAAATAGATAGAGCTCATATGTAGAGTTTGTTTGATAAACTTTCCTACTACTTTGTCTAAATTAGAAGCAAATTGGTTGAACATTACTTCTACCTAAAATGGCAGAAAACGCACCTATCTTGGTGATGGACAGGACAGCTAGAGGGGATATGGAGGAGGCTGTTATTTTTTTTTTAATAGGTGTACTTTCACCAATTTGCTGATAATTCATTGAAAGTAGATGATCGGTACAATTGCTGCCAATGCATTTTTTAAAGCTGTATTGTCATGAGTCAAATTTGATCATGTTAGGTTCTTGCATAGGTCCTATAGCATTGATAAGTTTCCACCCTCTTTCCTACATACACACATCTCTCCTGCATACACACAACTCTACTACTATCACACACGCAATTTTCCGAAATACACACACAACTCTCCTCCATACACAAACACAGTTCTAACACATATAGCTTTTCTACAGCTTTGAAGTATGCACTCACACCTCTGTTACATACACGCACTGTTTTGCTACATACTTGTACACAGCTTTCTTACATACACCAACAGCTCTCTTATATACTCATGCAGCTCCACACACACAAACACTTATATATATATATATATATATATATATATATATATGTACACTCATCCATCGTATACATTACCACATCTTGAAATTCCTTCCAGGAATGTGACTGATCACATGACCTGAAAGGTTCAATGGCTAATCAACAACTTTGTTTGATTGGGACCCTATCCATGCCACCTCACATATCAGGAGTGTTGTTCTTCTTTTCATAAAGAGGTCCAAGGGCTAGTCTTGCAGAAGTTTTTTCAGCTACACAGGATGCGCAACATCCGTGCAAGTCCTGGTGACTTTCTCCCCTGCACTGCACCGATCAGATAGATCAGTGTGGGGCAGGAGAAAGGAGAACAGTTCTTTCAGTGATCATGAAGGATGCTGTCAGTGTTTTCCTCCATCAGAATAAGCAGCCTCTAGACTGTAAGAAACACACACATTTTAACATCATTTTGATTGTCTAAAATTTACTGCAGCTAAAAATTACATTTGGTTTACAATGCATTTTGCCAGATATGTTGTCACTTGTCAAAGCTAAGAATTTTACATGCTGGGTTTTTTTATGGCACATTTAGCACTGATAAGTTGTCACACTCTTGCTTAATATGTTAACATTCTGTCTGTAAACTGTATATGCATAGCTACCTTTTTGAAGCAATATTGAGATTTACTTAAGAACGTGGGGCCCAATAAATACCATCAATGGTGCCCAGTCCAAGAGATGGTGGATCCTATAGGTAAACACCACCTCATCATGCACTAAAACTTACTAAAAAAAAAAAAAGATGTGAAGTTCACACATATAGAAAATGGACATTTTGTGAATACATATTACACGTATTGTAAAATAGATAGAGCTCATATGTAGAGTTTGTTTGATAAACTTTCCTACTACTTTGTCTAAATTAGAAGCAAATTGGTTGAACATTACTTCTACCTAAAATGGCAGAAAACGCACCTATCTTGGTGATGGACAGGACAGCTAGAGGGGATATGGAGGAGGCTGTTATTTTTTTTTTAATAGGTGTACTTTCACCAATTTGCTGATAATTCATTGAAAGTAGATGATCGGTACAATTGCTGCCAATGCATTTTTTAAAGCTGTATTGTCATGAGTCAAATTTGATCATGTTAGGTTCTTGCATAGGTCCTATAGCATTGATAAGTTTCCACCCTCTTTCCTACATACACACATCTCTCCTGCATACACACAACTCTACTACTATCACACACGCAATTTTCCGAAATACACACACAACTCTCCTCCATACACAAACACAGTTCTAACACATATAGCTTTTCTACAGCTTTGAAGTATGCACTCACACCTCTGTTACATACACGCACTGTTTTGCTACATACTTGTACACAGCTTTCTTACATACACCAACAGCTCTCTTATATACTCATGCAGCTCCACACACACAAACACTTATATATATATATATATATATATATATATGTACACTCATCCATCGTATACATTACCACATCTTGAAATTCCTTCCAGGAATGTGACTGATCACATGACCTGAAAGGTTCAATGGCTAATCAACAACTTTGTTTGATTGGGACCCTATCCATGCCACCTCACATATCAGGAGTGTCGTTCTTCTTTTCATAAAGAGGTCCAAGGGCTAGTCTTGCAGAAGTTTTTTCAGCTACACAGGATGCGCAACATCCGTGCAAGTCCTGGTGACTTTCTCCCCTGCACTGCACCGATCAGATAGATCAGTGTGGGGCAGGAGAAAGGAGAACAGTTCTTTCAGTGATCATGAAGGATGCTGTCAGTGTTTTCCTCCATCAGAATAAGCAGCCTCTAGACTGTAAGAAACACACACATTTTAACATCATTTTGATTGTCTAAAATTTACTGCAGCTAAAAATTACATTTGGTTTACAATGCATTTTGCCAGATATGTTGTCACTTGTCAAAGCTAAGAATTTTACATGCTGGGTTTTTTTATGGCACATTTAGCACTGATAAGTTGTCACACTCTTGCTTAATATGTTAACATTCTGTCTGTAAACTGTATATGCATAGCTACCTTTTTGAAGCAATATTGAGATTTACTTAAGAACGTGGGGCCCAATAAATACCATCAATGGTGCCCAGTCCAAGAGATGGTGGATCCTATAGGTAAACACCACCTCATCATGCACTAAAACTTACTAAAAAAAAAAAAGATGTGAAGTTCACACATATAGAAAATGGACATTTTGTGAATACATATTACACGTATTGTAAAATAGATAGAGCTCATATGTAGAGTTTGTTTGATAAACTTTCCTACTACTTTGTCTAAATTAGAAGCAAATTGGTTGAACATTACTTCTACCTAAAATGGCAGAAAACGCACCTATCTTGGTGATGGACAGGACAGCTAGAGGGGATATGGAGGAGGCTGTTATTTTTTTTTTAATAGGTGTACTTTCACCAATTTACTGATAATTAATTGAAAGTAGATGATCGGTACAATTGCTGCCAATGCATTTTTTAAAGCTGTATTGTCATGAGTCAAATTTGATCATGTTAGGTTCTTGCATAGGTCCTATAGCATTGATAAGTTTCCACCCTCTTTCCTACATACACACATCTCTCCTGCATACACACAACTCTACTACTATCACACACGCAATTTTCCGAAATACACACACAACTCTCCTCCATACACAAACACAGTTCTAACACATATAGCTTTTCTACAGCTTTGAAGTATGCACTCACACCTCTGTTACATACACGCACTGTTTTGCTACATACTTGTACACAGCTTTCTTACATACACTAACAGCTCTCTTATATACTCATGCAGCTCCACACACACAAACACTTATATATATATATATATATATATATATGTACACTCATCCATCGTATACATTACCACATCTTGAAATTCCTTCCAGGAATGTGACTGATCACATGACCTGAAAGGTTCAATGGCTAATCAACAACTTTGTTTGATTGGGACCCTATCCATGCCACCTCACATATCAGGAGTGTCGTTCTTCTTTTCATAAAGAGGTCCAAGGGCTAGTCTTGCAGAAGTTTTTTCAGCTACACAGGATGCGCAACATCCGTGCAAGTCCTGGTGACTTTCTCCCCTGCACTGCACCGATCAGATAGATCAGTGTGGGGCAGGAGAAAGGAGAACAGTTCTTTCAGTGATCATGAAGGATGCTGTCAGTGTTTTCCTCCATCAGAATAAGCAGCCTCTAGACTGTAAGAAACACACACATTTTAACATCATTTTGATTGTCTAAAATTTACTGCAGCTAAAAATTACATTTGGTTTACAATGCATTTTGCCAGATATGTTGTCACTTGTCAAAGCTAAGAATTTTACATGCTGGGTTTTTTTATGGCACATTTAGCACTGATAAGTTGTCACACTCTTGCTTAATATGTTAACATTCTGTCTGTAAACTGTATATGCATAGCTACCTTTTTGAAGCAATATTGAGATTTACTTAAGAACGTGGGGCCCAATAAATACCATCAATGGTGCCCAGTCCAAGAGATGGTGGATCCTATAGGTAAACACCACCTCATCATGCACTAAAACTTACTAAAAAAAAAAAAGATGTGAAGTTCACACATATAGAAAATGGACATTTTGTGAATACATATTACACGTATTGTAAAATAGATAGAGCTCATATGTAGAGTTTGTTTGATAAACTTTCCTACTACTTTGTCTAAATTAGAAGCAAATTGGTTGAACATTACTTCTACCTAAAATGGCAGAAAACGCACCTATCTTGGTGATGGACAGGACAGCTAGAGGGGATATGGAGGAGGCTGTTATTTTTTTTTTAATAGGTGTACTTTCACCAATTTACTGATAATTAATTGAAAGTAGATGATCGGTACAATTGCTGCCAATGCATTTTTTAAAGCTGTATTGTCATGAGTCAAATTTGATCATGTTAGGTTCTTGCATAGGTCCTATAGCATTGATAAGTTTCCACCCTCTTTCCTACATACACACATCTCTCCTGCATACACACAACTCTACTACTATCACACACGCAATTTTCCGAAATACACACACAACTCTCCTCCATACACAAACACAGTTCTAACACATATAGCTTTTCTACAGCTTTGAAGTATGCACTCACACCTCTGTTACATACACGCACTGTTTTGCTACATACTTGTACACAGCTTTCTTACATACACTAACAGCTCTCTTATATACTCATGCAGCTCCACACACACAAACACTTATATATATATATATATATATATATATGTACACTCATCCATCGTATACATTACCACATCTTGAAATTCCTTCCAGGAATGTGACTGATCACATGACCTGAAAGGTTCAATGGCTAATCAACAACTTTGTTTGATTGGGACCCTATCCATGCCACCTCACATATCAGGAGTGTCGTTCTTCTTTTCATAAAGAGGTCCAAGGGCTAGTCTTGCAGAAGTTTTTTCAGCTACACAGGATGCGCAACATCCGTGCAAGTCCTGGTGACTTTCTCCCCTGCACTGCACCGATCAGATAGATCAGTGTGGGGCAGGAGAAAGGAGAACAGTTCTTTCAGTGATCATGAAGGATGCTGTCAGTGTTTTCCTCCATCAGAATAAGCAGCCTCTAGACTGTAAGAAACACACACATTTTAACATCATTTTGATTGTCTAAAATTTACTGCAGCTAAAAATTACATTTGGTTTACAATGCATTTTGCCAGATATGTTGTCACTTGTCAAAGCTAAGAATTTTACATGCTGGGTTTTTTTATGGCACATTTAGCACTGATAAGTTGTCACACTCTTGCTTAATATGTTAACATTCTGTCTGTAAACTGTATATGCATAGCTACCTTTTTGAAGCAATATTGAGATTTACTTAAGAACGTGGGGCCCAATAAATACCATCAATGGTGCCCAGTCCAAGAGATGGTGGATCCTATAGGTAAACACCACCTCATCATGCACTAAAACTTACTAAAAAAAAAAAAGATGTGAAGTTCACACATATAGAAAATGGACATTTTGTGAATACATATTACACGTATTGTAAAATAGATAGAGCTCATATGTAGAGTTTGTTTGATAAACTTTCCTACTACTTTGTCTAAATTAGAAGCAAATTGGTTGAACATTACTTCTACCTAAAATGGCAGAAAACGCACCTATCTTGGTGATGGACAGGACAGCTAGAGGGGATATGGAGGAGGCTGTTATTTTTTTTTTAATAGGTGTACTTTCACCAATTTACTGATAATTAATTGAAAGTAGATGATCGGTACAATTGCTGCCAATGCATTTTTTAAAGCTGTATTGTCATGAGTCAAATTTGATCATGTTAGGTTCTTGCATAGGTCCTATAGCATTGATAAGTTTCCACCCTCTTTCCTACATACACACATCTCTCCTGCATACACACAACTCTACTACTATCACACACGCAATTTTCCGAAATACACACACAACTCTCCTCCATACACAAACACAGTTCTAACACATATAGCTTTTCTACAGCTTTGAAGTATGCACTCACACCTCTGTTACATACACGCACTGTTTTGCTACATACTTGTACACAGCTTTCTTACATACACTAACAGCTCTCTTATATACTCATGCAGCTCCACACACACAAACACTTATATATATATATATATATATATATATGTACACTCATCCATCGTATACATTACCACATCTTGAAATTCCTTCCAGGAATGTGACTGATCACATGACCTGAAAGGTTCAATGGCTAATCAACAACTTTGTTTGATTGGGACCCTATCCATGCCACCTCACATATCAGGAGTGTCGTTCTTCTTTTCATAAAGAGGTCCAAGGGCTAGTCTTGCAGAAGTTTTTTCAGCTACACAGGATGCGCAACATCCGTGCAAGTCCTGGTGACTTTCTCCCCTGCACTGCACCGATCAGATAGATCAGTGTGGGGCAGGAGAAAGGAGAACAGTTCTTTCAGTGATCATGAAGGATGCTGTCAGTGTTTTCCTCCATCAGAATAAGCAGCCTCTAGACTGTAAGAAACACACACATTTTAACATCATTTTGATTGTCTAAAATTTACTGCAGCTAAAAATTACATTTGGTTTACAATGCATTTTGCCAGATATGTTGTCACTTGTCAAAGCTAAGAATTTTACATGCTGGGTTTTTTTATGGCACATTTAGCACTGATAAGTTGTCACACTCTTGCTTAATATGTTAACATTCTGTCTGTAAACTGTATATGCATAGCTACCTTTTTGAAGCAATATTGAGATTTACTTAAGAACGTGGGGCCCAATAAATACCATCAATGGTGCCCAGTCCAAGAGATGGTGGATCCTATAGGTAAACACCACCTCATCATGCACTAAAACTTACTAAAAAAAAAAAAGATGTGAAGTTCACACATATAGAAAATGGACATTTTGTGAATACATATTACACGTATTGTAAAATAGATAGAGCTCATATGTAGAGTTTGTTTGATAAACTTTCCTACTACTTTGTCTAAATTAGAAGCAAATTGGTTGAACATTACTTCTACCTAAAATGGCAGAAAACGCACCTATCTTGGTGATGGACAGGACAGCTAGAGGGGATATGGAGGAGGCTGTTATTTTTTTTTTAATAGGTGTACTTTCACCAATTTACTGATAATTAATTGAAAGTAGATGATCGGTACAATTGCTGCCAATGCATTTTTTAAAGCTGTATTGTCATGAGTCAAATTTGATCATGTTAGGTTCTTGCATAGGTCCTATAGCATTGATAAGTTTCCACCCTCTTTCCTACATACACACATCTCTCCTGCATACACACAACTCTACTACTATCACACACGCAATTTTCCGAAATACACACACAACTCTCCTCCATACACAAACACAGTTCTAACACATATAGCTTTTCTACAGCTTTGAAGTATGCACTCACACCTCTGTTACATACACGCACTGTTTTGCTACATACTTGTACACAGCTTTCTTACATACACTAACAGCTCTCTTATATACTCATGCAGCTCCACACACACAAACACTTATATATATATATATATATATATATATATGTACACTCATCCATCGTATACATTACCACATCTTGAAATTCCTTCCAGGAATGTGACTGATCACATGACCTGAAAGGTTCAATGGCTAATCAACAACTTTGTTTGATTGGGACCCTATCCATGCCACCTCACATATCAGGAGTGTCGTTCTTCTTTTCATAAAGAGGTCCAAGGGCTAGTCTTGCAGAAGTTTTTTCAGCTACACAGGATGCGCAACATCCGTGCAAGTCCTGGTGACTTTCTCCCCTGCACTGCACCGATCAGATAGATCAGTGTGGGGCAGGAGAAAGGAGAACAGTTCTTTCAGTGATCATGAAGGATGCTGTCAGTGTTTTCCTCCATCAGAATAAGCAGCCTCTAGACTGTAAGAAACACACACATTTTAACATCATTTTGATTGTCTAAAATTTACTGCAGCTAAAAATTACATTTGGTTTACAATGCATTTTGCCAGATATGTTGTCACTTGTCAAAGCTAAGAATTTTACATGCTGGGTTTTTTTATGGCACATTTAGCACTGATAAGTTGTCACACTCTTGCTTAATATGTTAACATTCTGTCTGTAAACTGTATATGCATAGCTACCTTTTTGAAGCAATATTGAGATTTACTTAAGAACGTGGGGCCCAATAAATACCATCAATGGTGCCCAGTCCAAGAGATGGTGGATCCTATAGGTAAACACCACCTCATCATGCACTAAAACTTACTAAAAAAAAAAAAAGATGTGAAGTTCACACATATAGAAAATGGACATTTTGTGAATACATATTACACGTATTGTAAAATAGATAGAGCTCATATGTAGAGTTTGTTTGATAAACTTTCCTACTACTTTGTCTAAATTAGAAGCAAATTGGTTGAACATTACTTCTACCTAAAATGGCAGAAAACGCACCTATCTTGGTGATGGACAGGACAGCTAGAGGGGATATGGAGGAGGCTGTTATTTTTTTTTTAATAGGTGTACTTTCACCAATTTGCTGATAATTCATTGAAAGTAGATGATCGGTACAATTGCTGCCAATGCATTTTTTAAAGCTGTATTGTCATGAGTCAAATTTGATCATGTTAGGTTCTTGCATAGGTCCTATAGCATTGATAAGTTTCCACCCTCTTTCCTACATACACACATCTCTCCTGCATACACACAACTCTACTACTATCACACACGCAATTTTCCGAAATACACACACAACTCTCCTCCATACACAAACACAGTTCTAACACATATAGCTTTTCTACAGCTTTGAAGTATGCACTCACACCTCTGTTACATACACGCACTGTTTTGCTACATACTTGTACACAGCTTTCTTACATACACCAACAGCTCTCTTATATACTCATGCAGCTCCACACACACAAACACTTATATATATATATATATATATATATATGTACACTCATCCATCGTATACATTACCACATCTTGAAATTCCTTCCAGGAATGTGACTGATCACATGACCTGAAAGGTTCAATGGCTAATCAACAACTTTGTTTGATTGGGACCCTATCCATGCCACCTCACATATCAGGAGTGTCGTTCTTCTTTTCATAAAGAGGTCCAAGGGCTAGTCTTGCAGAAGTTTTTTCAGCTACACAGGATGCGCAACATCCGTGCAAGTCCTGGTGACTTTCTCCCCTGCACTGCACCGATCAGATAGATCAGTGTGGGGCAGGAGAAAGGAGAACAGTTCTTTCAGTGATCATGAAGGATGCTGTCAGTGTTTTCCTCCATCAGAATAAGCAGCCTCTAGACTGTAAGAAACACACACATTTTAACATCATTTTGATTGTCTAAAATTTACTGCAGCTAAAAATTACATTTGGTTTACAATGCATTTTGCCAGATATGTTGTCACTTGTCAAAGCTAAGAATTTTACATGCTGGGTTTTTTTATGGCACATTTAGCACTGATAAGTTGTCACACTCTTGCTTAATATGTTAACATTCTGTCTGTAAACTGTATATGCATAGCTACCTTTTTGAAGCAATATTGAGATTTACTTAAGAACGTGGGGCCCAATAAATACCATCAATGGTGCCCAGTCCAAGAGATGGTGGATCCTATAGGTAAACACCACCTCATCATGCACTAAAACTTACTAAAAAAAAAAAAAGATGTGAAGTTCACACATATAGAAAATGGACATTTTGTGAATACATATTACACGTATTGTAAAATAGATAGAGCTCATATGTAGAGTTTGTTTGATAAACTTTCCTACTACTTTGTCTAAATTAGAAGCAAATTGGTTGAACATTACTTCTACCTAAAATGGCAGAAAACGCACCTATCTTGGTGATGGACAGGACAGCTAGAGGGGATATGGAGGAGGCTGTTATTTTTTTTTTAATAGGTGTACTTTCACCAATTTGCTGATAATTCATTGAAAGTAGATGATCGGTACAATTGCTGCCAATGCATTTTTTAAAGCTGTATTGTCATGAGTCAAATTTGATCATGTTAGGTTCTTGCATAGGTCCTATAGCATTGATAAGTTTCCACCCTCTTTCCTACATACACACATCTCTCCTGCATACACACAACTCTACTACTATCACACACGCAATTTTCCGAAATACACACACAACTCTCCTCCATACACAAACACAGTTCTAACACATATAGCTTTTCTACAGCTTTGAAGTATGCACTCACACCTCTGTTACATACACGCACTGTTTTGCTACATACTTGTACACAGCTTTCTTACATACACCAACAGCTCTCTTATATACTCATGCAGCTCCACACACACAAACACTTATATATATATATATATATATATATATATATGTACACTCATCCATCGTATACATTACCACATCTTGAAATTCCTTCCAGGAATGTGACTGATCACATGACCTGAAAGGTTCAATGGCTAATCAACAACTTTGTTTGATTGGGACCCTATCCATGCCACCTCACATATCAGGAGTGTCGTTCTTCTTTTCATAAAGAGGTCCAAGGGCTAGTCTTGCAGAAGTTTTTTCAGCTACACAGGATGCGCAACATCCGTGCAAGTCCTGGTGACTTTCTCCCCTGCACTGCACCGATCAGATAGATCAGTGTGGGGCAGGAGAAAGGAGAACAGTTCTTTCAGTGATCATGAAGGATGCTGTCAGTGTTTTCCTCCATCAGAATAAGCAGCCTCTAGACTGTAAGAAACACACACATTTTAACATCATTTTGATTGTCTAAAATTTACTGCAGCTAAAAATTACATTTGGTTTACAATGCATTTTGCCAGATATGTTGTCACTTGTCAAAGCTAAGAATTTTACATGCTGGGTTTTTTTATGGCACATTTAGCACTGATAAGTTGTCACACTCTTGCTTAATATGTTAACATTCTGTCTGTAAACTGTATATGCATAGCTACCTTTTTGAAGCAATATTGAGATTTACTTAAGAACGTGGGGCCCAATAAATACCATCAATGGTGCCCAGTCCAAGAGATGGTGGATCCTATAGGTAAACACCACCTCATCATGCACTAAAACTTACTAAAAAAAAAAAAGATGTGAAGTTCACACATATAGAAAATGGACATTTTGTGAATACATATTACACGTATTGTAAAATAGATAGAGCTCATATGTAGAGTTTGTTTGATAAACTTTCCTACTACTTTGTCTAAATTAGAAGCAAATTGGTTGAACATTACTTCTACCTAAAATGGCAGAAAACGCACCTATCTTGGTGATGGACAGGACAGCTAGAGGGGATATGGAGGAGGCTGTTATTTTTTTTTTAATAGGTGTACTTTCACCAATTTACTGATAATTAATTGAAAGTAGATGATCGGTACAATTGCTGCCAATGCATTTTTTAAAGCTGTATTGTCATGAGTCAAATTTGATCATGTTAGGTTCTTGCATAGGTCCTATAGCATTGATAAGTTTCCACCCTCTTTCCTACATACACACATCTCTCCTGCATACACACAACTCTACTACTATCACACACGCAATTTTCCGAAATACACACACAACTCTCCTCCATACACAAACACAGTTCTAACACATATAGCTTTTCTACAGCTTTGAAGTATGCACTCACACCTCTGTTACATACACGCACTGTTTTGCTACATACTTGTACACAGCTTTCTTACATACACTAACAGCTCTCTTATATACTCATGCAGCTCCACACACACAAACACTTATATATATATATATATATATATATATGTACACTCATCCATCGTATACATTACCACATCTTGAAATTCCTTCCAGGAATGTGACTGATCACATGACCTGAAAGGTTCAATGGCTAATCAACAACTTTGTTTGATTGGGACCCTATCCATGCCACCTCACATATCAGGAGTGTCGTTCTTCTTTTCATAAAGAGGTCCAAGGGCTAGTCTTGCAGAAGTTTTTTCAGCTACACAGGATGCGCAACATCCGTGCAAGTCCTGGTGACTTTCTCCCCTGCACTGCACCGATCAGATAGATCAGTGTGGGGCAGGAGAAAGGAGAACAGTTCTTTCAGTGATCATGAAGGATGCTGTCAGTGTTTTCCTCCATCAGAATAAGCAGCCTCTAGACTGTAAGAAACACACACATTTTAACATCATTTTGATTGTCTAAAATTTACTGCAGCTAAAAATTACATTTGGTTTACAATGCATTTTGCCAGATATGTTGTCACTTGTCAAAGCTAAGAATTTTACATGCTGGGTTTTTTTATGGCACATTTAGCACTGATAAGTTGTCACACTCTTGCTTAATATGTTAACATTCTGTCTGTAAACTGTATATGCATAGCTACCTTTTTGAAGCAATATTGAGATTTACTTAAGAACGTGGGGCCCAATAAATACCATCAATGGTGCCCAGTCCAAGAGATGGTGGATCCTATAGGTAAACACCACCTCATCATGCACTAAAACTTACTAAAAAAAAAAAAGATGTGAAGTTCACACATATAGAAAATGGACATTTTGTGAATACATATTACACGTATTGTAAAATAGATAGAGCTCATATGTAGAGTTTGTTTGATAAACTTTCCTACTACTTTGTCTAAATTAGAAGCAAATTGGTTGAACATTACTTCTACCTAAAATGGCAGAAAACGCACCTATCTTGGTGATGGACAGGACAGCTAGAGGGGATATGGAGGAGGCTGTTATTTTTTTTTTAATAGGTGTACTTTCACCAATTTACTGATAATTAATTGAAAGTAGATGATCGGTACAATTGCTGCCAATGCATTTTTTAAAGCTGTATTGTCATGAGTCAAATTTGATCATGTTAGGTTCTTGCATAGGTCCTATAGCATTGATAAGTTTCCACCCTCTTTCCTACATACACACATCTCTCCTGCATACACACAACTCTACTACTATCACACACGCAATTTTCCGAAATACACACACAACTCTCCTCCATACACAAACACAGTTCTAACACATATAGCTTTTCTACAGCTTTGAAGTATGCACTCACACCTCTGTTACATACACGCACTGTTTTGCTACATACTTGTACACAGCTTTCTTACATACACCAACAGCTCTCTTATATACTCATGCAGCTCCACACACACAAACACTTATATATATATATATATATATATATATATATATGTACACTCATCCATCGTATACATTACCACATCTTGAAATTCCTTCCAGGAATGTGACTGATCACATGACCTGAAAGGTTCAATGGCTAATCAACAACTTTGTTTGATTGGGACCCTATCCATGCCACCTCACATATCAGGAGTGTCGTTCTTCTTTTCATAAAGAGGTCCAAGGGCTAGTCTTGCAGAAGTTTTTTCAGCTACACAGGATGCGCAACATCCGTGCAAGTCCTGGTGACTTTCTCCCCTGCACTGCACCGATCAGATAGATCAGTGTGGGGCAGGAGAAAGGAGAACAGTTCTTTCAGTGATCATGAAGGATGCTGTCAGTGTTTTCCTCCATCAGAATAAGCAGCCTCTAGACTGTAAGAAACACACACATTTTAACATCATTTTGATTGTCTAAAATTTACTGCAGCTAAAAATTACATTTGGTTTACAATGCATTTTGCCAGATATGTTGTCACTTGTCAAAGCTAAGAATTTTACATGCTGGGTTTTTTTATGGCACATTTAGCACTGATAAGTTGTCACACTCTTGCTTAATATGTTAACATTCTGTCTGTAAACTGTATATGCATAGCTACCTTTTTGAAGCAATATTGAGATTTACTTAAGAACGTGGGGCCCAATAAATACCATCAATGGTGCCCAGTCCAAGAGATGGTGGATCCTATAGGTAAACACCACCTCATCATGCACTAAAACTTACTAAAAAAAAAAAAGATGTGAAGTTCACACATATAGAAAATGGACATTTTGTGAATACATATTACACGTATTGTAAAATAGATAGAGCTCATATGTAGAGTTTGTTTGATAAACTTTCCTACTACTTTGTCTAAATTAGAAGCAAATTGGTTGAACATTACTTCTACCTAAAATGGCAGAAAACGCACCTATCTTGGTGATGGACAGGACAGCTAGAGGGGATATGGAGGAGGCTGTTATTTTTTTTTTAATAGGTGTACTTTCACCAATTTACTGATAATTAATTGAAAGTAGATGATCGGTACAATTGCTGCCAATGCATTTTTTAAAGCTGTATTGTCATGAGTCAAATTTGATCATGTTAGGTTCTTGCATAGGTCCTATAGCATTGATAAGTTTCCACCCTCTTTCCTACATACACACATCTCTCCTGCATACACACAACTCTACTACTATCACACACGCAATTTTCCGAAATACACACACAACTCTCCTCCATACACAAACACAGTTCTAACACATATAGCTTTTCTACAGCTTTGAAGTATGCACTCACACCTCTGTTACATACACGCACTGTTTTGCTACATACTTGTACACAGCTTTCTTACATACACTAACAGCTCTCTTATATACTCATGCAGCTCCACACACACAAACACTTATATATATATATATATATATATATATATGTACACTCATCCATCGTATACATTACCACATCTTGAAATTCCTTCCAGGAATGTGACTGATCACATGACCTGAAAGGTTCAATGGCTAATCAACAACTTTGTTTGATTGGGACCCTATCCATGCCACCTCACATATCAGGAGTGTCGTTCTTCTTTTCATAAAGAGGTCCAAGGGCTAGTCTTGCAGAAGTTTTTTCAGCTACACAGGATGCGCAACATCCGTGCAAGTCCTGGTGACTTTCTCCCCTGCACTGCACCGATCAGATAGATCAGTGTGGGGCAGGAGAAAGGAGAACAGTTCTTTCAGTGATCATGAAGGATGCTGTCAGTGTTTTCCTCCATCAGAATAAGCAGCCTCTAGACTGTAAGAAACACACACATTTTAACATCATTTTGATTGTCTAAAATTTACTGCAGCTAAAAATTACATTTGGTTTACAATGCATTTTGCCAGATATGTTGTCACTTGTCAAAGCTAAGAATTTTACATGCTGGGTTTTTTTATGGCACATTTAGCACTGATAAGTTGTCACACTCTTGCTTAATATGTTAACATTCTGTCTGTAAACTGTATATGCATAGCTACCTTTTTGAAGCAATATTGAGATTTACTTAAGAACGTGGGGCCCAATAAATACCATCAATGGTGCCCAGTCCAAGAGATGGTGGATCCTATAGGTAAACACCACCTCATCATGCACTAAAACTTACTAAAAAAAAAAAAGATGTGAAGTTCACACATATAGAAAATGGACATTTTGTGAATACATATTACACGTATTGTAAAATAGATAGAGCTCATATGTAGAGTTTGTTTGATAAACTTTCCTACTACTTTGTCTAAATTAGAAGCAAATTGGTTGAACATTACTTCTACCTAAAATGGCAGAAAACGCACCTATCTTGGTGATGGACAGGACAGCTAGAGGGGATATGGAGGAGGCTGTTATTTTTTTTTTAATAGGTGTACTTTCACCAATTTACTGATAATTAATTGAAAGTAGATGATCGGTACAATTGCTGCCAATGCATTTTTTAAAGCTGTATTGTCATGAGTCAAATTTGATCATGTTAGGTTCTTGCATAGGTCCTATAGCATTGATAAGTTTCCACCCTCTTTCCTACATACACACATCTCTCCTGCATACACACAACTCTACTACTATCACACACGCAATTTTCCGAAATACACACACAACTCTCCTCCATACACAAACACAGTTCTAACACATATAGCTTTTCTACAGCTTTGAAGTATGCACTCACACCTCTGTTACATACACGCACTGTTTTGCTACATACTTGTACACAGCTTTCTTACATACACTAACAGCTCTCTTATATACTCATGCAGCTCCACACACACAAACACTTATATATATATATATATATATATATATATGTACACTCATCCATCGTATACATTACCACATCTTGAAATTCCTTCCAGGAATGTGACTGATCACATGACCTGAAAGGTTCAATGGCTAATCAACAACTTTGTTTGATTGGGACCCTATCCATGCCACCTCACATATCAGGAGTGTCGTTCTT
Source organism: Phyllobates terribilis (assembly GCF_046119375.1). Lineage (NCBI taxonomy): Eukaryota > Metazoa > Chordata > Amphibia > Anura > Dendrobatidae > Phyllobates > Phyllobates terribilis. The sequence continues at coordinate 143,951 of NW_027364118.1, read as the reverse complement.
CTTTTCATAAAGAGGTCCAAGGGCTAGTCTTGCAGAAGTTTTTTCAGCTACACAGGATGCGCAACATCCGTGCAAGTCCTGGTGACTTTCTCCCCTGCACTGCACCGATCAGATAGATCAGTGTGGGGCAGGAGAAAGGAGAACAGTTCTTTCAGTGATCATGAAGGATGCTGTCAGTGTTTTCCTCCATCAGAATAAGCAGCCTCTAGACTGTAAGAAACACACACATTTTAACATCATTTTGATTGTCTAAAATTTACTGCAGCTAAAAATTACATTTGGTTTACAATGCATTTTGCCAGATATGTTGTCACTTGTCAAAGCTAAGAATTTTACATGCTGGGTTTTTTTATGGCACATTTAGCACTGATAAGTTGTCACACTCTTGCTTAATATGTTAACATTCTGTCTGTAAACTGTATATGCATAGCTACCTTTTTGAAGCAATATTGAGATTTACTTAAGAACGTGGGGCCCAATAAATACCATCAATGGTGCCCAGTCCAAGAGATGGTGGATCCTATAGGTAAACACCACCTCATCATGCACTAAAACTTACTAAAAAAAAAAAAGATGTGAAGTTCACACATATAGAAAATGGACATTTTGTGAATACATATTACACGTATTGTAAAATAGATAGAGCTCATATGTAGAGTTTGTTTGATAAACTTTCCTACTACTTTGTCTAAATTAGAAGCAAATTGGTTGAACATTACTTCTACCTAAAATGGCAGAAAACGCACCTATCTTGGTGATGGACAGGACAGCTAGAGGGGATATGGAGGAGGCTGTTATTTTTTTTTTAATAGGTGTACTTTCACCAATTTACTGATAATTAATTGAAAGTAGATGATCGGTACAATTGCTGCCAATGCATTTTTTAAAGCTGTATTGTCATGAGTCAAATTTGATCATGTTAGGTTCTTGCATAGGTCCTATAGCATTGATAAGTTTCCACCCTCTTTCCTACATACACACATCTCTCCTGCATACACACAACTCTACTACTATCACACACGCAATTTTCCGAAATACACACACAACTCTCCTCCATACACAAACACAGTTCTAACACATATAGCTTTTCTACAGCTTTGAAGTATGCACTCACACCTCTGTTACATACACGCACTGTTTTGCTACATACTTGTACACAGCTTTCTTACATACACTAACAGCTCTCTTATATACTCATGCAGCTCCACACACACAAACACTTATATATATATATATATATATATATATGTACACTCATCCATCGTATACATTACCACATCTTGAAATTCCTTCCAGGAATGTGACTGATCACATGACCTGAAAGGTTCAATGGCTAATCAACAACTTTGTTTGATTGGGACCCTATCCATGCCACCTCACATATCAGGAGTGTCGTTCTTCTTTTCATAAAGAGGTCCAAGGGCTAGTCTTGCAGAAGTTTTTTCAGCTACACAGGATGCGCAACATCCGTGCAAGTCCTGGTGACTTTCTCCCCTGCACTGCACCGATCAGATAGATCAGTGTGGGGCAGGAGAAAGGAGAACAGTTCTTTCAGTGATCATGAAGGATGCTGTCAGTGTTTTCCTCCATCAGAATAAGCAGCCTCTAGACTGTAAGAAACACACACATTTTAACATCATTTTGATTGTCTAAAATTTACTGCAGCTAAAAATTACATTTGGTTTACAATGCATTTTGCCAGATATGTTGTCACTTGTCAAAGCTAAGAATTTTACATGCTGGGTTTTTTTATGGCACATTTAGCACTGATAAGTTGTCACACTCTTGCTTAATATGTTAACATTCTGTCTGTAAACTGTATATGCATAGCTACCTTTTTGAAGCAATATTGAGATTTACTTAAGAACGTGGGGCCCAATAAATACCATCAATGGTGCCCAGTCCAAGAGATGGTGGATCCTATAGGTAAACACCACCTCATCATGCACTAAAACTTACTAAAAAAAAAAAAAGATGTGAAGTTCACACATATAGAAAATGGACATTTTGTGAATACATATTACACGTATTGTAAAATAGATAGAGCTCATATGTAGAGTTTGTTTGATAAACTTTCCTACTACTTTGTCTAAATTAGAAGCAAATTGGTTGAACATTACTTCTACCTAAAATGGCAGAAAACGCACCTATCTTGGTGATGGACAGGACAGCTAGAGGGGATATGGAGGAGGCTGTTATTTTTTTTTTAATAGGTGTACTTTCACCAATTTGCTGATAATTCATTGAAAGTAGATGATCGGTACAATTGCTGCCAATGCATTTTTTAAAGCTGTATTGTCATGAGTCAAATTTGATCATGTTAGGTTCTTGCATAGGTCCTATAGCATTGATAAGTTTCCACCCTCTTTCCTACATACACACATCTCTCCTGCATACACACAACTCTACTACTATCACACACGCAATTTTCCGAAATACACACACAACTCTCCTCCATACACAAACACAGTTCTAACACATATAGCTTTTCTACAGCTTTGAAGTATGCACTCACACCTCTGTTACATACACGCACTGTTTTGCTACATACTTGTACACAGCTTTCTTACATACACCAACAGCTCTCTTATATACTCATGCAGCTCCACACACACAAACACTTATATATATATATATATATATATATATATATGTACACTCATCCATCGTATACATTACCACATCTTGAAATTCCTTCCAGGAATGTGACTGATCACATGACCTGAAAGGTTCAATGGCTAATCAACAACTTTGTTTGATTGGGACCCTATCCATGCCACCTCACATATCAGGAGTGTCGTTCTTCTTTTCATAAAGAGGTCCAAGGGCTAGTCTTGCAGAAGTTTTTTCAGCTACACAGGATGCGCAACATCCGTGCAAGTCCTGGTGACTTTCTCCCCTGCACTGCACCGATCAGATAGATCAGTGTGGGGCAGGAGAAAGGAGAACAGTTCTTTCAGTGATCATGAAGGATGCTGTCAGTGTTTTCCTCCATCAGAATAAGCAGCCTCTAGACTGTAAGAAACACACACATTTTAACATCATTTTGATTGTCTAAAATTTACTGCAGCTAAAAATTACATTTGGTTTACAATGCATTTTGCCAGATATGTTGTCACTTGTCAAAGCTAAGAATTTTACATGCTGGGTTTTTTTATGGCACATTTAGCACTGATAAGTTGTCACACTCTTGCTTAATATGTTAACATTCTGTCTGTAAACTGTATATGCATAGCTACCTTTTTGAAGCAATATTGAGATTTACTTAAGAACGTGGGGCCCAATAAATACCATCAATGGTGCCCAGTCCAAGAGATGGTGGATCCTATAGGTAAACACCACCTCATCATGCACTAAAACTTACTAAAAAAAAAAAAGATGTGAAGTTCACACATATAGAAAATGGACATTTTGTGAATACATATTACACGTATTGTAAGATAGAGCTCATATGTAGAGTTTGTTTGATAAACTTTCCTACTACTTTGTCTAAATTAGAAGCAAATTGGTTGAACATTACTTCTACCTAAAATGGCAGAAAACGCACCTATCTTGGTGATGGACAGGACAGCTAGAGGGGATATGGAGGAGGCTGTTATTTTTTTTTTAATAGGTGTACTTTCACCAATTTGCTGATAATTCATTGAAAGTAGATGATCGGTACAATTGCTGCCAATGCATTTTTTAAAGCTGTATTGTCATGAGTCAAATTTGATCATGTTAGGTTCTTGCATAGGTCCTATAGCATTGATAAGTTTCCACCCTCTTTCCTACATACACACATCTCTCCTGCATACACACAACTCTACTACTATCACACACGCAATTTTCCGAAATACACACACAACTCTCCTCCATACACAAACACAGTTCTAACACATATAGCTTTTCTACAGCTTTGAAGTATGCACTCACACCTCTGTTACATACACGCACTGTTTTGCTACATACTTGTACACAGCTTTCTTACATACACTAACAGCTCTCTTATATACTCATGCAGCTCCACACACACAAACACTTATATATATATATATATATATATATATATGTACACTCATCCATCGTATACATTACCACATCTTGAAATTCCTTCCAGGAATGTGACTGATCACATGACCTGAAAGGTTCAATGGCTAATCAACAACTTTGTTTGATTGGGACCCTATCCATGCCACCTCACATATCAGGAGTGTCGTTCTTCTTTTCATAAAGAGGTCCAAGGGCTAGTCTTGCAGAAGTTTTTTCAGCTACACAGGATGCGCAACATCCGTGCAAGTCCTGGTGACTTTCTCCCCTGCACTGCACCGATCAGATAGATCAGTGTGGGGCAGGAGAAAGGAGAACAGTTCTTTCAGTGATCATGAAGGATGCTGTCAGTGTTTTCCTCCATCAGAATAAGCAGCCTCTAGACTGTAAGAAACACACACATTTTAACATCATTTTGATTGTCTAAAATTTACTGCAGCTAAAAATTACATTTGGTTTACAATGCATTTTGCCAGATATGTTGTCACTTGTCAAAGCTAAGAATTTTACATGCTGGGTTTTTTTATGGCACATTTAGCACTGATAAGTTGTCACACTCTTGCTTAATATGTTAACATTCTGTCTGTAAACTGTATATGCATAGCTACCTTTTTGAAGCAATATTGAGATTTACTTAAGAACGTGGGGCCCAATAAATACCATCAATGGTGCCCAGTCCAAGAGATGGTGGATCCTATAGGTAAACACCACCTCATCATGCACTAAAACTTACTAAAAAAAAAAAAAGATGTGAAGTTCACACATATAGAAAATGGACATTTTGTGAATACATATTACACGTATTGTAAAATAGATAGAGCTCATATGTAGAGTTTGTTTGATAAACTTTCCTACTACTTTGTCTAAATTAGAAGCAAATTGGTTGAACATTACTTCTACCTAAAATGGCAGAAAACGCACCTATCTTGGTGATGGACAGGACAGCTAGAGGGGATATGGAGGAGGCTGTTATTTTTTTTTTAATAGGTGTACTTTCACCAATTTGCTGATAATTCATTGAAAGTAGATGATCGGTACAATTGCTGCCAATGCATTTTTTAAAGCTGTATTGTCATGAGTCAAATTTGATCATGTTAGGTTCTTGCATAGGTCCTATAGCATTGATAAGTTTCCACCCTCTTTCCTACATACACACATCTCTCCTGCATACACACAACTCTACTACTATCACACACGCAATTTTCCGAAATACACACACAACTCTCCTCCATACACAAACACAGTTCTAACACATATAGCTTTTCTACAGCTTTGAAGTATGCACTCACACCTCTGTTACATACACGCACTGTTTTGCTACATACTTGTACACAGCTTTCTTACATACACCAACAGCTCTCTTATATACTCATGCAGCTCCACACACACAAACACTTATATATATATATATATGTACACTCATCCATCGTATACATTACCACATCTTGAAATTCCTTCCAGGAATGTGACTGATCACATGACCTGAAAGGTTCAATGGCTAATCAACAACTTTGTTTGATTGGGACCCTATCCATGCCACCTCACATATCAGGAGTGTCGTTCTTCTTTTCATAAAGAGGTCCAAGGGCTAGTCTTGCAGAAGTTTTTTCAGCTACACAGGATGCGCAACATCCGTGCAAGTCCTGGTGACTTTCTCCCCTGCACTGCACCGATCAGATAGATCAGTGTGGGGCAGGAGAAAGGAGAACAGTTCTTTCAGTGATCATGAAGGATGCTGTCAGTGTTTTCCTCCATCAGAATAAGCAGCCTCTAGACTGTAAGAAACACACACATTTTAACATCATTTTGATTGTCTAAAATTTACTGCAGCTAAAAATTACATTTGGTTTACAATGCATTTTGCCAGATATGTTGTCACTTGTCAAAGCTAAGAATTTTACATGCTGGGTTTTTTTATGGCACATTTAGCACTGATAAGTTGTCACACTCTTGCTTAATATGTTAACATTCTGTCTGTAAACTGTATATGCATAGCTACCTTTTTGAAGCAATATTGAGATTTACTTAAGAACGTGGGGCCCAATAAATACCATCAATGGTGCCCAGTCCAAGAGATGGTGGATCCTATAGGTAAACACCACCTCATCATGCACTAAAACTTACTAAAAAAAAAAAAGATGTGAAGTTCACACATATAGAAAATGGACATTTTGTGAATACATATTACACGTATTGTAAAATAGATAGAGCTCATATGTAGAGTTTGTTTGATAAACTTTCCTACTACTTTGTCTAAATTAGAAGCAAATTGGTTGAACATTACTTCTACCTAAAATGGCAGAAAACGCACCTATCTTGGTGATGGACAGGACAGCTAGAGGGGATATGGAGGAGGCTGTTATTTTTTTTTTAATAGGTGTACTTTCACCAATTTACTGATAATTAATTGAAAGTAGATGATCGGTACAATTGCTGCCAATGCATTTTTTAAAGCTGTATTGTCATGAGTCAAATTTGATCATGTTAGGTTCTTGCATAGGTCCTATAGCATTGATAAGTTTCCACCCTCTTTCCTACATACACACATCTCTCCTGCATACACACAACTCTACTACTATCACACACGCAATTTTCCGAAATACACACACAACTCTCCTCCATACACAAACACAGTTCTAACACATATAGCTTTTCTACAGCTTTGAAGTATGCACTCACACCTCTGTTACATACACGCACTGTTTTGCTACATACTTGTACACAGCTTTCTTACATACACTAACAGCTCTCTTATATACTCATGCAGCTCCACACACACAAACACTTATATATATATATATATATATATATATGTACACTCATCCATCGTATACATTACCACATCTTGAAATTCCTTCCAGGAATGTGACTGATCACATGACCTGAAAGGTTCAATGGCTAATCAACAACTTTGTTTGATTGGGACCCTATCCATGCCACCTCACATATCAGGAGTGTCGTTCTTCTTTTCATAAAGAGGTCCAAGGGCTAGTCTTGCAGAAGTTTTTTCAGCTACACAGGATGCGCAACATCCGTGCAAGTCCTGGTGACTTTCTCCCCTGCACTGCACCGATCAGATAGATCAGTGTGGGGCAGGAGAAAGGAGAACAGTTCTTTCAGTGATCATGAAGGATGCTGTCAGTGTTTTCCTCCATCAGAATAAGCAGCCTCTAGACTGTAAGAAACACACACATTTTAACATCATTTTGATTGTCTAAAATTTACTGCAGCTAAAAATTACATTTGGTTTACAATGCATTTTGCCAGATATGTTGTCACTTGTCAAAGCTAAGAATTTTACATGCTGGGTTTTTTTATGGCACATTTAGCACTGATAAGTTGTCACACTCTTGCTTAATATGTTAACATTCTGTCTGTAAACTGTATATGCATAGCTACCTTTTTGAAGCAATATTGAGATTTACTTAAGAACGTGGGGCCCAATAAATACCATCAATGGTGCCCAGTCCAAGAGATGGTGGATCCTATAGGTAAACACCACCTCATCATGCACTAAAACTTACTAAAAAAAAAAAAAGATGTGAAGTTCACACATATAGAAAATGGACATTTTGTGAATACATATTACACGTATTGTAAAATAGATAGAGCTCATATGTAGAGTTTGTTTGATAAACTTTCCTACTACTTTGTCTAAATTAGAAGCAAATTGGTTGAACATTACTTCTACCTAAAATGGCAGAAAACGCACCTATCTTGGTGATGGACAGGACAGCTAGAGGGGATATGGAGGAGGCTGTTATTTTTTTTTTAATAGGTGTACTTTCACCAATTTGCTGATAATTCATTGAAAGTAGATGATCGGTACAATTGCTGCCAATGCATTTTTTAAAGCTGTATTGTCATGAGTCAAATTTGATCATGTTAGGTTCTTGCATAGGTCCTATAGCATTGATAAGTTTCCACCCTCTTTCCTACATACACACATCTCTCCTGCATACACACAACTCTACTACTATCACACACGCAATTTTCCGAAATACACACACAACTCTCCTCCATACACAAACACAGTTCTAACACATATAGCTTTTCTACAGCTTTGAAGTATGCACTCACACCTCTGTTACATACACGCACTGTTTTGCTACATACTTGTACACAGCTTTCTTACATACACCAACAGCTCTCTTATATACTCATGCAGCTCCACACACACAAACACTTATATATATATATATATATATATATATATGTACACTCATCCATCGTATACATTACCACATCTTGAAATTCCTTCCAGGAATGTGACTGATCACATGACCTGAAAGGTTCAATGGCTAATCAACAACTTTGTTTGATTGGGACCCTATCCATGCCACCTCACATATCAGGAGTGTCGTTCTTCTTTTCATAAAGAGGTCCAAGGGCTAGTCTTGCAGAAGTTTTTTCAGCTACACAGGATGCGCAACATCCGTGCAAGTCCTGGTGACTTTCTCCCCTGCACTGCACCGATCAGATAGATCAGTGTGGGGCAGGAGAAAGGAGAACAGTTCTTTCAGTGATCATGAAGGATGCTGTCAGTGTTTTCCTCCATCAGAATAAGCAGCCTCTAGACTGTAAGAAACACACACATTTTAACATCATTTTGATTGTCTAAAATTTACTGCAGCTAAAAATTACATTTGGTTTACAATGCATTTTGCCAGATATGTTGTCACTTGTCAAAGCTAAGAATTTTACATGCTGGGTTTTTTTATGGCACATTTAGCACTGATAAGTTGTCACACTCTTGCTTAATATGTTAACATTCTGTCTGTAAACTGTATATGCATAGCTACCTTTTTGAAGCAATATTGAGATTTACTTAAGAACGTGGGGCCCAATAAATACCATCAATGGTGCCCAGTCCAAGAGATGGTGGATCCTATAGGTAAACACCACCTCATCATGCACTAAAACTTACTAAAAAAAAAAAAGATGTGAAGTTCACACATATAGAAAATGGACATTTTGTGAATACATATTACACGTATTGTAAGATAGAGCTCATATGTAGAGTTTGTTTGATAAACTTTCCTACTACTTTGTCTAAATTAGAAGCAAATTGGTTGAACATTACTTCTACCTAAAATGGCAGAAAACGCACCTATCTTGGTGATGGACAGGACAGCTAGAGGGGATATGGAGGAGGCTGTTATTTTTTTTTTAATAGGTGTACTTTCACCAATTTGCTGATAATTCATTGAAAGTAGATGATCGGTACAATTGCTGCCAATGCATTTTTTAAAGCTGTATTGTCATGAGTCAAATTTGATCATGTTAGGTTCTTGCATAGGTCCTATAGCATTGATAAGTTTCCACCCTCTTTCCTACATACACACATCTCTCCTGCATACACACAACTCTACTACTATCACACACGCAATTTTCCGAAATACACACACAACTCTCCTCCATACACAAACACAGTTCTAACACATATAGCTTTTCTACAGCTTTGAAGTATGCACTCACACCTCTGTTACATACACGCACTGTTTTGCTACATACTTGTACACAGCTTTCTTACATACACTAACAGCTCTCTTATATACTCATGCAGCTCCACACACACAAACACTTATATATATATATATATATATATATATATATATGTACACTCATCCATCGTATACATTACCACATCTTGAAATTCCTTCCAGGAATGTGACTGATCACATGACCTGAAAGGTTCAATGGCTAATCAACAACTTTGTTTGATTGGGACCCTATCCATGCCACCTCACATATCAGGAGTGTCGTTCTTCTTTTCATAAAGAGGTCCAAGGGCTAGTCTTGCAGAAGTTTTTTCAGCTACACAGGATGCGCAACATCCGTGCAAGTCCTGGTGACTTTCTCCCCTGCACTGCACCGATCAGATAGATCAGTGTGGGGCAGGAGAAAGGAGAACAGTTCTTTCAGTGATCATGAAGGATGCTGTCAGTGTTTTCCTCCATCAGAATAAGCAGCCTCTAGACTGTAAGAAACACACACATTTTAACATCATTTTGATTGTCTAAAATTTACTGCAGCTAAAAATTACATTTGGTTTACAATGCATTTTGCCAGATATGTTGTCACTTGTCAAAGCTAAGAATTTTACATGCTGGGTTTTTTTATGGCACATTTAGCACTGATAAGTTGTCACACTCTTGCTTAATATGTTAACATTCTGTCTGTAAACTGTATATGCATAGCTACCTTTTTGAAGCAATATTGAGATTTACTTAAGAACGTGGGGCCCAATAAATACCATCAATGGTGCCCAGTCCAAGAGATGGTGGATCCTATAGGTAAACACCACCTCATCATGCACTAAAACTTACTAAAAAAAAAAAAAGATGTGAAGTTCACACATATAGAAAATGGACATTTTGTGAATACATATTACACGTATTGTAAAATAGATAGAGCTCATATGTAGAGTTTGTTTGATAAACTTTCCTACTACTTTGTCTAAATTAGAAGCAAATTGGTTGAACATTACTTCTACCTAAAATGGCAGAAAACGCACCTATCTTGGTGATGGACAGGACAGCTAGAGGGGATATGGAGGAGGCTGTTATTTTTTTTTTAATAGGTGTACTTTCACCAATTTGCTGATAATTCATTGAAAGTAGATGATCGGTACAATTGCTGCCAATGCATTTTTTAAAGCTGTATTGTCATGAGTCAAATTTGATCATGTTAGGTTCTTGCATAGGTCCTATAGCATTGATAAGTTTCCACCCTCTTTCCTACATACACACATCTCTCCTGCATACACACAACTCTACTACTATCACACACGCAATTTTCCGAAATACACACACAACTCTCCTCCATACACAAACACAGTTCTAACACATATAGCTTTTCTACAGCTTTGAAGTATGCACTCACACCTCTGTTACATACACGCACTGTTTTGCTACATACTTGTACACAGCTTTCTTACATACACTAACAGCTCTCTTATATACTCATGCAGCTCCACACACACAAACACTTATATATATATATATATATATGTACACTCATCCATCGTATACATTACCACATCTTGAAATTCCTTCCAGGAATGTGACTGATCACATGACCTGAAAGGTTCAATGGCTAATCAACAACTTTGTTTGATTGGGACCCTATCCATGCCACCTCACATATCAGGAGTGTCGTTCTTCTTTTCATAAAGAGGTCCAAGGGCTAGTCTTGCAGAAGTTTTTTCAGCTACACAGGATGCGCAACATCCGTGCAAGTCCTGGTGACTTTCTCCCCTGCACTGCACCGATCAGATAGATCAGTGTGGGGCAGGAGAAAGGAGAACAGTTCTTTCAGTGATCATGAAGGATGCTGTCAGTGTTTTCCTCCATCAGAATAAGCAGCCTCTAGACTGTAAGAAACACACACATTTTAACATCATTTTGATTGTCTAAAATTTACTGCAGCTAAAAATTACATTTGGTTTACAATGCATTTTGCCAGATATGTTGTCACTTGTCAAAGCTAAGAATTTTACATGCTGGCTTTTTTATGGCACATTTAGCACTGATAAGTTGTCACACTCTTGCTTAATATGTTAACATTCTGTCTGTAAACTGTATATGCATAGCTACCTTTTTGAAGCAATATTGAGATTTACTTAAGAACGTGGGGCCCAATAAATACCATCAATGGTGCCCAGTCCAAGAGATGGTGGATCCTATAGGTAAACACCACCTCATCATGCACTAAAACTTACTAAAAAAAAAAAAGATGTGAAGTTCACACATATAGAAAATGGACATTTTGTGAATACATATTACACGTATTGTAAGATAGAGCTCATATGTAGAGTTTGTTTGATAAACTTTCCTACTACTTTGTCTAAATTAGAAGCAAATTGGTTGAACATTACTTCTACCTAAAATGGCAGAAAACGCACCTATCTTGGTGATGGACAGGACAGCTAGAGGGGATATGGAGGAGGCTGTTATTTTTTTTTTAATAGGTGTACTTTCACCAATTTGCTGATAATTCATTGAAAGTAGATGATCGGTACAATTGCTGCCAATGCATTTTTTAAAGCTGTATTGTCATGAGTCAAATTTGATCATGTTAGGTTCTTGCATAGGTCCTATAGCATTGATAAGTTTCCACCCTCTTTCCTACATACACACATCTCTCCTGCATACACACAACTCTACTACTATCACACACGCAATTTTCCGAAATACACACACAACTCTCCTCCATACACAAACACAGTTCTAACACATATAGCTTTTCTACAGCTTTGAAGTATGCACTCACACCTCTGTTACATACACGCACTGTTTTGCTACATACTTGTACACAGCTTTCTTACATACACTAACAGCTCTCTTATATACTCATGCAGCTCCACACACACAAACACTTATATATATATATATATATATATATATATGTACACTCATCCATCGTATACATTACCACATCTTGAAATTCCTTCCAGGAATGTGACTGATCACATGACCTGAAAGGTTCAATGGCTAATCAACAACTTTGTTTGATTGGGACCCTATCCATGCCACCTCACATATCAGGAGTGTCGTTCTTCTTTTCATAAAGAGGTCCAAGGGCTAGTCTTGCAGAAGTTTTTTCAGCTACACAGGATGCGCAACATCCGTGCAAGTCCTGGTGACTTTCTCCCCTGCACTGCACCGATCAGATAGATCAGTGTGGGGCAGGAGAAAGGAGAACAGTTCTTTCAGTGATCATGAAGGATGCTGTCAGTGTTTTCCTCCATCAGAATAAGCAGCCTCTAGACTGTAAGAAACACACACATTTTAACATCATTTTGATTGTCTAAAATTTACTGCAGCTAAAAATTACATTTGGTTTACAATGCATTTTGCCAGATATGTTGTCACTTGTCAAAGCTAAGAATTTTACATGCTGGGTTTTTTTATGGCACATTTAGCACTGATAAGTTGTCACACTCTTGCTTAATATGTTAACATTCTGTCTGTAAACTGTATATGCATAGCTACCTTTTTGAAGCAATATTGAGATTTACTTAAGAACGTGGGGCCCAATAAATACCATCAATGGTGCCCAGTCCAAGAGATGGTGGATCCTATAGGTAAACACCACCTCATCATGCACTAAAACTTACTAAAAAAAAAAAAAGATGTGAAGTTCACACATATAGAAAATGGACATTTTGTGAATACATATTACACGTATTGTAAAATAGATAGAGCTCATATGTAGAGTTTGTTTGATAAACTTTCCTACTACTTTGTCTAAATTAGAAGCAAATTGGTTGAACATTACTTCTACCTAAAATGGCAGAAAACGCACCTATCTTGGTGATGGACAGGACAGCTAGAGGGGATATGGAGGAGGCTGTTATTTTTTTTTTAATAGGTGTACTTTCACCAATTTGCTGATAATTCATTGAAAGTAGATGATCGGTACAATTGCTGCCAATGCATTTTTTAAAGCTGTATTGTCATGAGTCAAATTTGATCATGTTAGGTTCTTGCATAGGTCCTATAGCATTGATAAGTTTCCACCCTCTTTCCTACATACACACATCTCTCCTGCATACACACAACTCTACTACTATCACACACGCAATTTTCCGAAATACACACACAACTCTCCTCCATACACAAACACAGTTCTAACACATATAGCTTTTCTACAGCTTTGAAGTATGCACTCACACCTCTGTTACATACACGCACTGTTTTGCTACATACTTGTACACAGCTTTCTTACATACACTAACAGCTCTCTTATATACTCATGCAGCTCCACACACACAAACACTTATATATATATATATATATATGTACACTCATCCATCGTATACATTACCACATCTTGAAATTCCTTCCAGGAATGTGACTGATCACATGACCTGAAAGGTTCAATGGCTAATCAACAACTTTGTTTGATTGGGACCCTATCCATGCCACCTCACATATCAGGAGTGTCGTTCTTCTTTTCATAAAGAGGTCCAAGGGCTAGTCTTGCAGAAGTTTTTTCAGCTACACAGGATGCGCAACATCCGTGCAAGTCCTGGTGACTTTCTCCCCTGCACTGCACCGATCAGATAGATCAGTGTGGGGCAGGAGAAAGGAGAACAGTTCTTTCAGTGATCATGAAGGATGCTGTCAGTGTTTTCCTCCATCAGAATAAGCAGCCTCTAGACTGTAAGAAACACACACATTTTAACATCATTTTGATTGTCTAAAATTTACTGCAGCTAAAAATTACATTTGGTTTACAATGCATTTTGCCAGATATGTTGTCACTTGTCAAAGCTAAGAATTTTACATGCTGGGTTTTTTTATGGCACATTTAGCACTGATAAGTTGTCACACTCTTGCTTAATATGTTAACATTCTGTCTGTAAACTGTATATGCATAGCTACCTTTTTGAAGCAATATTGAGATTTACTTAAGAACGTGGGGCCCAATAAATACCATCAATGGTGCCCAGTCCAAGAGATGGTGGATCCTATAGGTAAACACCACCTCATCATGCACTAAAACTTACTAAAAAAAAAAAAGATGTGAAGTTCACACATATAGAAAATGGACATTTTGTGAATACATATTACACGTATTGTAAAATAGATAGAGCTCATATGTAGAGTTTGTTTGATAAACTTTCCTACTACTTTGTCTAAATTAGAAGCAAATTGGTTGAACATTACTTCTACCTAAAATGGCAGAAAACGCACCTATCTTGGTGATGGACAGGACAGCTAGAGGGGATATGGAGGAGGCTGTTATTTTTTTTTTAATAGGTGTACTTTCACCAATTTACTGATAATTCATTGAAAGTAGATGATCGGTACAATTGCTGCCAATGCATTTTTTAAAGCTGTATTGTCATGAGTCAAATTTGATCATGTTAGGTTCTTGCATAGGTCCTATAGCATTGATAAGTTTCCACCCTCTTTCCTACATACACACATCTCTCCTGCATACACACAACTCTTCTACTATCACACACGCAATTTTCCGAAATACACACACAACTCTCCTCCATACACAAACACAGTTCTAACACATATAGCTTTTCTACAGCTTTGAAGTATGCACTCACACCTCTGTTACATACACGCACTGTTTTGCTACATACTTGTACACAGCTTTCTTACATACACCAACAGCTCTCTTATATACTCATGCAGCTCCACACACACAAACACTTATATATATATATATATATATATATATATATATATATGTACACTCATCCATCGTATACATTACCACATCTTGAAATTCCTTCCAGGAATGTGACTGATCACATGACCTGAAAGGTTCAATGGCTAATCAACAACTTTGTTTGATTGGGACCCTATCCATGCCACCTCACATATCAGGAGTGTCGTTCTTCTTTTCATAAAGAGGTCCAAGGGCTAGTCTTGCAGAAGTTTTTTCAGCTACACAGGATGCGCAACATCCGTGCAAGTCCTGGTGACTTTCTCCCCTGCACTGCACCGATCAGATAGATCAGTGTGGGGCAGGAGAAAGGAGAACAGTTCTTTCAGTGATCATGAAGGATGCTGTCAGTGTTTTCCTCCATCAGAATAAGCAGCCTCTAGACTGTAAGAAACACACACATTTTAACATCATTTTGATTGTCTAAAATTTACTGCAGCTAAAAATTACATTTGGTTTACAATGCATTTTGCCAGATATGTTGTCACTTGTCAAAGCTAAGAATTTTACATGCTGGGTTTTTTTATGGCACATTTAGCACTGATAAGTTGTCACACTCTTGCTTAATATGTTAACATTCTGTCTGTAAACTGTATATGCATAGCTACCTTTTTGAAGCAATATTGAGATTTACTTAAGAACGTGGGGCCCAATAAATACCATCAATGGTGCCCAGTCCAAGAGATGGTGGATCCTATAGGTAAACACCACCTCATCATGCACTAAAACTTACTAAAAAAAAAAAAAGATGTGAAGTTCACACATATAGAAAATGGACATTTTGTGAATACATATTACACGTATTGTAAAATAGATAGAGCTCATATGTAGAGTTTGTTTGATAAACTTTCCTACTACTTTGTCTAAATTAGAAGCAAATTGGTTGAACATTACTTCTACCTAAAATGGCAGAAAACGCACCTATCTTGGTGATGGACAGGACAGCTAGAGGGGATATGGAGGAGGCTGTTATTTTTTTTTTAATAGGTGTACTTTCACCAATTTGCTGATAATTCATTGAAAGTAGATGATCGGTACAATTGCTGCCAATGCATTTTTTAAAGCTGTATTGTCATGAGTCAAATTTGATCATGTTAGGTTCTTGCATAGGTCCTATAGCATTGATAAGTTTCCACCCTCTTTCCTACATACACACATCTCTCCTGCATACACACAACTCTACTACTATCACACACGCAATTTTCCGAAATACACACACAACTCTCCTCCATACACAAACACAGTTCTAACACATATAGCTTTTCTACAGCTTTGAAGTATGCACTCACACCTCTGTTACATACACGCACTGTTTTGCTACATACTTGTACACAGCTTTCTTACATACACCAACAGCTCTCTTATATACTCATGCAGCTCCACACACACAAACACTTATATATATATATATATATATATATATGTACACTCATCCATCGTATACATTACCACATCTTGAAATTCCTTCCAGGAATGTGACTGATCACATGACCTGAAAGGTTCAATGGCTAATCAACAACTTTGTTTGATTGGGACCCTATCCATGCCACCTCACATATCAGGAGTGTCGTTCTTCTTTTCATAAAGAGGTCCAAGGGCTAGTCTTGCAGAAGTTTTTTCAGCTACACAGGATGCGCAACATCCGTGCAAGTCCTGGTGACTTTCTCCCCTGCACTGCACCGATCAGATAGATCAGTGTGGGGCAGGAGAAAGGAGAACAGTTCTTTCAGTGATCATGAAGGATGCTGTCAGTGTTTTCCTCCATCAGAATAAGCAGCCTCTAGACTGTAAGAAACACACACATTTTAACATCATTTTGATTGTCTAAAATTTACTGCAGCTAAAAATTACATTTGGTTTACAATGCATTTTGCCAGATATGTTGTCACTTGTCAAAGCTAAGAATTTTACATGCTGGGTTTTTTTATGGCACATTTAGCACTGATAAGTTGTCACACTCTTGCTTAATATGTTAACATTCTGTCTGTAAACTGTATATGCATAGCTACCTTTTTGAAGCAATATTGAGATTTACTTAAGAACGTGGGGCCCAATAAATACCATCAATGGTGCCCAGTCCAAGAGATGGTGGATCCTATAGGTAAACACCACCTCATCATGCACTAAAACTTACTAAAAAAAAAAAAAGATGTGAAGTTCACACATATAGAAAATGGACATTTTGTGAATACATATTACACGTATTGTAAAATAGATAGAGCTCATATGTAGAGTTTGTTTGATAAACTTTCCTACTACTTTGTCTAAATTAGAAGCAAATTGGTTGAACATTACTTCTACCTAAAATGGCAGAAAACGCACCTATCTTGGTGATGGACAGGACAGCTAGAGGGGATATGGAGGAGGCTGTTATTTTTTTTTTAATAGGTGTACTTTCACCAATTTGCTGATAATTCATTGAAAGTAGATGATCGGTACAATTGCTGCCAATGCATTTTTTAAAGCTGTATTGTCATGAGTCAAATTTGATCATGTTAGGTTCTTGCATAGGTCCTATAGCATTGATAAGTTTCCACCCTCTTTCCTACATACACACATCTCTCCTGCATACACACAACTCTACTACTATCACACACGCAATTTTCCGAAATACACACACAACTCTCCTCCATACACAAACACAGTTCTAACACATATAGCTTTTCTACAGCTTTGAAGTATGCACTCACACCTCTGTTACATACACGCACTGTTTTGCTACATACTTGTACACAGCTTTCTTACATACACCAACAGCTCTCTTATATACTCATGCAGCTCCACACACACAAACACTTATATATATATATATATATATATATATGTACACTCATCCATCGTATACATTACCACATCTTGAAATTCCTTCCAGGAATGTGACTGATCACATGACCTGAAAGGTTCAATGGCTAATCAACAACTTTGTTTGATTGGGACCCTATCCATGCCACCTCACATATCAGGAGTGTCGTTCTTCTTTTCATAAAGAGGTCCAAGGGCTAGTCTTGCAGAAGTTTTTTCAGCTACACAGGATGCGCAACATCCGTGCAAGTCCTGGTGACTTTCTCCCCTGCACTGCACCGATCAGATAGATCAGTGTGGGGCAGGAGAAAGGAGAACAGTTCTTTCAGTGATCATGAAGGATGCTGTCAGTGTTTTCCTCCATCAGAATAAGCAGCCTCTAGACTGTAAGAAACACACACATTTTAACATCATTTTGATTGTCTAAAATTTACTGCAGCTAAAAATTACATTTGGTTTACAATGCATTTTGCCAGATATGTTGTCACTTGTCAAAGCTAAGAATTTTACATGCTGGGTTTTTTTATGGCACATTTAGCACTGATAAGTTGTCACACTCTTGCTTAATATGTTAAATTCTGTCTGTAAACTGTATATGCATAGCTACCTTTTTGAAGCAATATTGAGATTTACTTAAGAACGTGGGGCCCAATAAATACCATCAATGGTGCCCAGTCCAAGAGATGGTGGATCCTATAGGTAAACACCACCTCATCATGCACTAAAACTTACTAAAAAAAAAAAAAGATGTGAAGTTCACACATATAGAAAATGGACATTTTGTGAATACATATTACACGTATTGTAAAATAGATAGAGCTCATATGTAGAGTTTGTTTGATAAACTTTCCTACTACTTTGTCTAAATTAGAAGCAAATTGGTTGAACATTACTTCTACCTAAAATGGCAGAAAACGCACCTATCTTGGTGATGGACAGGACAGCTAGAGGGGATATGGAGGAGGCTGTTATTTTTTTTTTAATAGGTGTACTTTCACCAATTTACTGATAATTAATTGAAAGTAGATGATCGGTACAATTGCTGCCAATGCATTTTTTAAAGCTGTATTGTCATGAGTCAAATTTGATCATGTTAGGTTCTTGCATAGGTCCTATAGCATTGATAAGTTTCCACCCTCTTTCCTACATACACACATCTCTCCTGCATACACACAACTCTACTACTATCACACACGCAATTTTCCGAAATACACACACAACTCTCCTCCATACACAAACACAGTTCTAACACATATAGCTTTTCTACAGCTTTGAAGTATGCACTCACACCTCTGTTACATACACGCACTGTTTTGCTACATACTTGTACACAGCTTTCTTACATACACTAACAGCTCTCTTATATACTCATGCAGCTCCACACACACAAACACTTATATATATATATATATATATATATATATATATGTACACTCATCCATCGTATACATTACCACATCTTGAAATTCCTTCCAGGAATGTGACTGATCACATGACCTGAAAGGTTCAATGGCTAATCAACAACTTTGTTTGATTGGGACCCTATCCATGCCACCTCACATATCAGGAGTGTCGTTCTTCTTTTCATAAAGAGGTCCAAGGGCTAGTCTTGCAGAAGTTTTTTCAGCTACACAGGATGCGCAACATCCGTGCAAGTCCTGGTGACTTTCTCCCCTGCACTGCACCGATCAGATAGATCAGTGTGGGGCAGGAGAAAGGAGAACAGTTCTTTCAGTGATCATGAAGGATGCTGTCAGTGTTTTCCTCCATCAGAATAAGCAGCCTCTAGACTGTAAGAAACACACACATTTTAACATCATTTTGATTGTCTAAAATTTACTGCAGCTAAAAATTACATTTGGTTTACAATGCATTTTGCCAGATATGTTGTCACTTGTCAAAGCTAAGAATTTTACATGCTGGGTTTTTTTATGGCACATTTAGCACTGATAAGTTGTCACACTCTTGCTTAATATGTTAACATTCTGTCTGTAAACTGTATATGCATAGCTACCTTTTTGAAGCAATATTGAGATTTACTTAAGAACGTGGGGCCCAATAAATACCATCAATGGTGCCCAGTCCAAGAGATGGTGGATCCTATAGGTAAACACCACCTCATCATGCACTAAAACTTACTAAAAAAAAAAAAAGATGTGAAGTTCACACATATAGAAAATGGACATTTTGTGAATACATATTACACGTATTGTAAAATAGATAGAGCTCATATGTAGAGTTTGTTTGATAAACTTTCCTACTACTTTGTCTAAATTAGAAGCAAATTGGTTGAACATTACTTCTACCTAAAATGGCAGAAAACGCACCTATCTTGGTGATGGACAGGACAGCTAGAGGGGATATGGAGGAGGCTGTTATTTTTTTTTTAATAGGTGTACTTTCACCAATTTGCTGATAATTCATTGAAAGTAGATGATCGGTACAATTGCTGCCAATGCATTTTTTAAAGCTGTATTGTCATGAGTCAAATTTGATCATGTTAGGTTCTTGCATAGGTCCTATAGCATTGATAAGTTTCCACCCTCTTTCCTACATACACACATCTCTCCTGCATACACACAACTCTACTACTATCACACACGCAATTTTCCGAAATACACACACAACTCTCCTCCATACACAAACACAGTTCTAACACATATAGCTTTTCTACAGCTTTGAAGTATGCACTCACACCTCTGTTACATACACGCACTGTTTTGCTACATACTTGTACACAGCTTTCTTACATACACCAACAGCTCTCTTATATACTCATGCAGCTCCACACACACAAACACTTATATATATATATATATATATATATATATGTACACTCATCCATCGTATACATTACCACATCTTGAAATTCCTTCCAGGAATGTGACTGATCACATGACCTGAAAGGTTCAATGGCTAATCAACAACTTTGTTTGATTGGGACCCTATCCATGCCACCTCACATATCAGGAGTGTCGTTCTTCTTTTCATAAAGAGGTCCAAGGGCTAGTCTTGCAGAAGTTTTTTCAGCTACACAGGATGCGCAACATCCGTGCAAGTCCTGGTGACTTTCTCCCCTGCACTGCACCGATCAGATAGATCAGTGTGGGGCAGGAGAAAGGAGAACAGTTCTTTCAGTGATCATGAAGGATGCTGTCAGTGTTTTCCTCCATCAGAATAAGCAGCCTCTAGACTGTAAGAAACACACACATTTTAACATCATTTTGATTGTCTAAAATTTACTGCAGCTAAAAATTACATTTGGTTTACAATGCATTTTGCCAGATATGTTGTCACTTGTCAAAGCTAAGAATTTTACATGCTGGGTTTTTTTATGGCACATTTAGCACTGATAAGTTGTCACACTCTTGCTTAATATGTTAACATTCTGTCTGTAAACTGTATATGCATAGCTACCTTTTTGAAGCAATATTGAGATTTACTTAAGAACGTGGGGCCCAATAAATACCATCAATGGTGCCCAGTCCAAGAGATGGTGGATCCTATAGGTAAACACCACCTCATCATGCACTAAAACTTACTAAAAAAAAAAAAAGATGTGAAGTTCACACATATAGAAAATGGACATTTTGTGAATACATATTACACGTATTGTAAAATAGATAGAGCTCATATGTAGAGTTTGTTTGATAAACTTTCCTACTACTTTGTCTAAATTAGAAGCAAATTGGTTGAACATTACTTCTACCTAAAATGGCAGAAAACGCACCTATCTTGGTGATGGACAGGACAGCTAGAGGGGATATGGAGGAGGCTGTTATTTTTTTTTTAATAGGTGTACTTTCACCAATTTGCTGATAATTCATTGAAAGTAGATGATCGGTACAATTGCTGCCAATGCATTTTTTAAAGCTGTATTGTCATGAGTCAAATTTGATCATGTTAGGTTCTTGCATAGGTCCTATAGCATTGATAAGTTTCCACCCTCTTTCCTACATACACACATCTCTCCTGCATACACACAACTCTACTACTATCACACACGCAATTTTCCGAAATACACACACAACTCTCCTCCATACACAAACACAGTTCTAACACATATAGCTTTTCTACAGCTTTGAAGTATGCACTCACACCTCTGTTACATACACGCACTGTTTTGCTACATACTTGTACACAGCTTTCTTACATACACCAACAGCTCTCTTATATACTCATGCAGCTCCACACACACAAACACTTATATATATATATATATATATATATATATGTACACTCATCCATCGTATACATTACCACATCTTGAAATTCCTTCCAGGAATGTGACTGATCACATGACCTGAAAGGTTCAATGGCTAATCAACAACTTTGTTTGATTGGGACCCTATCCATGCCACCTCACATATCAGGAGTGTCGTTCTTCTTTTCATAAAGAGGTCCAAGGGCTAGTCTTGCAGAAGTTTTTTCAGCTACACAGGATGCGCAACATCCGTGCAAGTCCTGGTGACTTTCTCCCCTGCACTGCACCGATCAGATAGATCAGTGTGGGGCAGGAGAAAGGAGAACAGTTCTTTCAGTGATCATGAAGGATGCTGTCAGTGTTTTCCTCCATCAGAATAAGCAGCCTCTAGACTGTAAGAAACACACACATTTTAACATCATTTTGATTGTCTAAAATTTACTGCAGCTAAAAATTACATTTGGTTTACAATGCATTTTGCCAGATATGTTGTCACTTGTCAAAGCTAAGAATTTTACATGCTGGGTTTTTTTATGGCACATTTAGCACTGATAAGTTGTCACACTCTTGCTTAATATGTTAACATTCTGTCTGTAAACTGTATATGCATAGCTACCTTTTTGAAGCAATATTGAGATTTACTTAAGAACGTGGGGCCCAATAAATACCATCAATGGTGCCCAGTCCAAGAGATGGTGGATCCTATAGGTAAACACCACCTCATCATGCACTAAAACTTACTAAAAAAAAAAAAAGATGTGAAGTTCACACATATAGAAAATGGACATTTTGTGAATACATATTACACGTATTGTAAAATAGATAGAGCTCATATGTAGAGTTTGTTTGATAAACTTTCCTACTACTTTGTCTAAATTAGAAGCAAATTGGTTGAACATTACTTCTACCTAAAATGGCAGAAAACGCACCTATCTTGGTGATGGACAGGACAGCTAGAGGGGATATGGAGGAGGCTGTTATTTTTTTTTTAATAGGTGTACTTTCACCAATTTGCTGATAATTCATTGAAAGTAGATGATCGGTACAATTGCTGCCAATGCATTTTTTAAAGCTGTATTGTCATGAGTCAAATTTGATCATGTTAGGTTCTTGCATAGGTCCTATAGCATTGATAAGTTTCCACCCTCTTTCCTACATACACACATCTCTCCTGCATACACACAACTCTACTACTATCACACACGCAATTTTCCAAAATACACACACAACTCTCCTCCATACACAAACACAGTTCTAACACATATAGCTTTTCTACAGCTTTGAAGTATGCACTCACACCTCTGTTACATACACGCACTGTTTTGCTACATACTTGTACACAGCTTTCTTAGATACCATACACCAACAGCTCTCTTATATACTCATGCAGCTCCACACACACAAACACTTATATATATATATATATATATGTACACTCATCCATCGTATACATTACCACATCTTGAAATTCCTTCCAGGAATGTGACTGATCACATGACCTGAAAGGTTCAATGGCTAATCAACAACTTTGTTTGATTGGGACCCTATCCATGCCACCTCACATATCAGGAGTGTCGTTCTTCTTTTCATAAAGAGGTCCAAGGGCTAGTCTTGCAGAAGTTTTTTCAGCTACACAGGATGCGCAACATCCGTGCAAGTCCTGGTGACTTTCTCCCCTGCACTGCACCGATCAGATAGATCAGTGTGGGGCAGGAGAAAGGAGAACAGTTCTTTCAGTGATCATGAAGGATGCTGTCAGTGTTTTCCTCCATCAGAATAAGCAGCCTCTAGACTGTAAGAAACACACACATTTTAACATCATTTTGATTGTCTAAAATTTACTGCAGCTAAAAATTACATTTGGTTTACAATGCATTTTGCCAGATATGTTGTCACTTGTCAAAGCTAAGAATTTTACATGCTGGGTTTTTTTATGGCACATTTAGCACTGATAAGTTGTCACACTCTTGCTTAATATGTTAACATTCTGTCTGTAAACTGTATATGCATAGCTACCTTTTTGAAGCAATATTGAGATTTACTTAAGAACGTGGGGCCCAATAAATACCATCAATGGTGCCCAGTCCAAGAGATGGTGGATCCTATAGGTAAACACCACCTCATCATGCACTAAAACTTACTAAAAAAAAAAAAAGATGTGAAGTTCACACATATAGAAAATGGACATTTTGTGAATACATATTACACGTATTGTAAAATAGATAGAGCTCATATGTAGAGTTTGTTTGATAAACTTTCCTACTACTTTGTCTAAATTAGAAGCAAATTGGTTGAACATTACTTCTACCTAAAATGGCAGAAAACGCACCTATCTTGGTGATGGACAGGACAGCTAGAGGGGATATGGAGGAGGCTGTTATTTTTTTTTTAATAGGTGTACTTTCACCAATTTGCTGATAATTCATTGAAAGTAGATGATCGGTACAATTGCTGCCAATGCATTTTTTAAAGCTGTATTGTCATGAGTCAAATTTGATCATGTTAGGTTCTTGCATAGGTCCTATAGCATTGATAAGTTTCCACCCTCTTTCCTACATACACACATCTCTCCTGCATACACACAACTCTACTACTATCACACACGCAATTTTCCGAAATACACACACAACTCTCCTCCATACACAAACACAGTTCTAACACATATAGCTTTTCTACAGCTTTGAAGTATGCACTCACACCTCTGTTACATACACGCACTGTTTTGCTACATACTTGTACACAGCTTTCTTACATACACCAACAGCTCTCTTATATACTCATGCAGCTCCACACACACAAACACTTATATATATATATATATATATATATATATGTACACTCATCCATCGTATACATTACCACATCTTGAAATTCCTTCCAGGAATGTGACTGATCACATGACCTGAAAGGTTCAATGGCTAATCAACAACTTTGTTTGATTGGGACCCTATCCATGCCACCTCACATATCAGGAGTGTCGTTCTTCTTTTCATAAAGAGGTCCAAGGGCTAGTCTTGCAGAAGTTTTTTCAGCTACACAGGATGCGCAACATCCGTGCAAGTCCTGGTGACTTTCTCCCCTGCACTGCACCGATCAGATAGATCAGTGTGGGGCAGGAGAAAGGAGAACAGTTCTTTCAGTGATCATGAAGGATGCTGTCAGTGTTTTCCTCCATCAGAATAAGCAGCCTCTAGACTGTAAGAAACACACACATTTTAACATCATTTTGATTGTCTAAAATTTACTGCAGCTAAAAATTACATTTGGTTTACAATGCATTTTGCCAGATATGTTGTCACTTGTCAAAGCTAAGAATTTTACATGCTGGGTTTTTTTATGGCACATTTAGCACTGATAAGTTGTCACACTCTTGCTTAATATGTTAACATTCTGTCTGTAAACTGTATATGCATAGCTACCTTTTTGAAGCAATATTGAGATTTACTTAAGAACGTGGGGCCCAATAAATACCATCAATGGTGCCCAGTCCAAGAGATGGTGGATCCTATAGGTAAACACCACCTCATCATGCACTAAAACTTACTAAAAAAAAAAAAAGATGTGAAGTTCACACATATAGAAAATGGACATTTTGTGAATACATATTACACGTATTGTAAAATAGATAGAGCTCATATGTAGAGTTTGTTTGATAAACTTTCCTACTACTTTGTCTAAATTAGAAGCAAATTGGTTGAACATTACTTCTACCTAAAATGGCAGAAAACGCACCTATCTTGGTGATGGACAGGACAGCTAGAGGGGATATGGAGGAGGCTGTTATTTTTTTTTTAATAGGTGTACTTTCACCAATTTGCTGATAATTCATTGAAAGTAGATGATCGGTACAATTGCTGCCAATGCATTTTTTAAAGCTGTATTGTCATGAGTCAAATTTGATCATGTTAGGTTCTTGCATAGGTCCTATAGCATTGATAAGTTTCCACCCTCTTTCCTACATACACACATCTCTCCTGCATACACACAACTCTACTACTATCACACACGCAATTTTCCAAAATACACACACAACTCTCCTCCATACACAAACACAGTTCTAACACATATAGCTTTTCTACAGCTTTGAAGTATGCACTCACACCTCTGTTACATACACGCACTGTTTTGCTACATACTTGTACACAGCTTTCTTAGATACCATACACCAACAGCTCTCTTATATACTCATGCAGCTCCACACACACAAACACTTATATATATATATATATATGTACACTCATCCATCGTATACATTACCACATCTTGAAATTCCTTCCAGGAATGTGACTGATCACATGACCTGAAAGGTTCAATGGCTAATCAACAACTTTGTTTGATTGGGACCCTATCCATGCCACCTCACATATCAGGAGTGTCGTTCTTCTTTTCATAAAGAGGTCCAAGGGCTAGTCTTGCAGAAGTTTTTTCAGCTACACAGGATGCGCAACATCCGTGCAAGTCCTGGTGACTTTCTCCCCTGCACTGCACCGATCAGATAGATCAGTGTGGGGCAGGAGAAAGGAGAACAGTTCTTTCAGTGATCATGAAGGATGCTGTCAGTGTTTTCCTCCATCAGAATAAGCAGCCTCTAGACTGTAAGAAACACACACATTTTAACATCATTTTGATTGTCTAAAATTTACTGCAGCTAAAAATTACATTTGGTTTACAATGCATTTTGCCAGATATGTTGTCACTTGTCAAAGCTAAGAATTTTACATGCTGGCTTTTTTTATGGCACATTTAGCACTGATAAGTTGTCACACTCTTGCTTAATATGTTAACATTCTGTCTGTAAACTGTATATGCATAGCTACCTTTTTGAAGCAATATTGAGATTTACTTAAGAACGTGGGGCCCAATAAATACCATCAATGGTGCCCAGTCCAAGAGATGGTGGATCCTATAGGTAAACACCACCTCATCATGCACTAAAACTTACTAAAAAAAAAAAAGATGTGAAGTTCACACATATAGAAAATGGACATTTTGTGAATACATATTACACGTATTGTAAAATAGATAGAGCTCATATGTAGAGTTTGTTTGATAAACTTTCCTACTACTTTGTCTAAATTAGAAGCAAATTGGTTGAACATTACTTCTACCTAAAATGGCAGAAAACGCACCTATCTTGGTGATGGACAGGACAGCTAGAGGGGATATGGAGGAGGCTGTTATTTTTTTTTTAATAGGTGTACTTTCACCAATTTACTGATAATTAATTGAAAGTAGATGATCGGTACAATTGCTGCCAATGCATTTTTTAAAGCTGTATTGTCATGAGTCAAATTTGATCATGTTAGGTTCTTGCATAGGTCCTATAGCATTGATAAGTTTCCACCCTCTTTCCTACATACACACATCTCTCCTGCATACACACAACTCTACTACTATCACACACGCAATTTTCCGAAATACACACACAACTCTCCTCCATACACAAACACAGTTCTAACACATATAGCTTTTCTACAGCTTTGAAGTATGCACTCACACCTCTGTTACATACACGCACTGTTTTGCTACATACTTGTACACAGCTTTCTTACATACACTAACAGCTCTCTTATATACTCATGCAGCTCCACACACACAAACACTTATATATATATATATATATATATATATATATATATATATATATGTACACTCATCCATCGTATACATTACCACATCTTGAAATTCCTTCCAGGAATGTGACTGATCACATGACCTGAAAGGTTCAATGGCTAATCAACAACTTTGTTTGATTGGGACCCTATCCATGCCACCTCACATATCAGGAGTGTCGTTCTTCTTTTCATAAAGAGGTCCAAGGGCTAGTCTTGCAGAAGTTTTTTCAGCTACACAGGATGCGCAACATCCGTGCAAGTCCTGGTGACTTTCTCCCCTGCACTGCACCGATCAGATAGATCAGTGTGGGGCAGGAGAAAGGAGAACAGTTCTTTCAGTGATCATGAAGGATGCTGTCAGTGTTTTCCTCCATCAGAATAAGCAGCCTCTAGACTGTAAGAAACACACACATTTTAACATCATTTTGATTGTCTAAAATTTACTGCAGCTAAAAATTACATTTGGTTTACAATGCATTTTGCCAGATATGTTGTCACTTGTCAAAGCTAAGAATTTTACATGCTGGCTTTTTTTATGGCACATTTAGCACTGATAAGTTGTCACACTCTTGCTTAATATGTTAACATTCTGTCTGTAAACTGTATATGCATAGCTACCTTTTTGAAGCAATATTGAGATTTACTTAAGAACGTGGGGCCCAATAAATACCATCAATGGTGCCCAGTCCAAGAGATGGTGGATCCTATAGGTAAACACCACCTCATCATGCACTAAAACTTACTAAAAAAAAAAAAAGATGTGAAGTTCACACATATAGAAAATGGACATTTTGTGAATACATATTACACGTATTGTAAAATAGATAGAGCTCATATGTAGAGTTTGTTTGATAAACTTTCCTACTACTTTGTCTAAATTAGAAGCAAATTGGTTGAACATTACTTCTACCTAAAATGGCAGAAAACGCACCTATCTTGGTGATGGACAGGACAGCTAGAGGGGATATGGAGGAGGCTGTTATTTTTTTTTTAATAGGTGTACTTTCACCAATTTGCTGATAATTCATTGAAAGTAGATGATCGGTACAATTGCTGCCAATGCATTTTTTAAAGCTGTATTGTCATGAGTCAAATTTGATCATGTTAGGTTCTTGCATAGGTCCTATAGCATTGATAAGTTTCCACCCTCTTTCCTACATACACACATCTCTCCTGCATACACACAACTCTACTACTATCACACACGCAATTTTCCGAAATACACACACAACTCTCCTCCATACACAAACACAGTTCTAACACATATAGCTTTTCTACAGCTTTGAAGTATGCACTCACACCTCTGTTACATACACGCACTGTTTTGCTACATACTTGTACACAGCTTTCTTACATACACCAACAGCTCTCTTATATACTCATGCAGCTCCACACACACAAACACTTATATATATATATATATATATATATATATGTACACTCATCCATCGTATACATTACCACATCTTGAAATTCCTTCCAGGAATGTGACTGATCACATGACCTGAAAGGTTCAATGGCTAATCAACAACTTTGTTTGATTGGGACCCTATCCATGCCACCTCACATATCAGGAGTGTCATTCTTCTTTTCATAAAAAGGTCCAAGGGCTAGTCTTGCAGAAGTTTTTTCAGCTACACAGGATGCGCAACATCCGTGCAAGTCCTGGTGACTTTCTCCCCTGCACTGCACCGATCAGATAGATCAGTGTGGGGCAGGAGAAAGGAGAACAGTTCTTTCAGTGATCATGAAGGATGCTGTCAGTGTTTTCCTCCATCAGAATAAGCAGCCTCTAGACTGTAAGAAACACACACATTTTAACATCATTTTGATTGTCTAAAATTTACTGCAGCTAAAAATTACATTTGGTTTACAATGCATTTTGCCAGATATGTTGTCACTTGTCAAAGCTAAGAATTTTACATGCTGGCTTTTTTTATGGCACATTTAGCACTGATAAGTTGTCACACTCTTGCTTAATATGTTAACATTCTGTCTGTAAACTGTATATGCATAGCTACCTTTTTGAAGCAATATTGAGATTTACTTAAGAACGTGGGGCCCAATAAATACCATCAATGGTGCCCAGTCCAAGAGATGGTGGATCCTATAGGTAAACACCACCTCATCATGCACTAAAACTTACTAAAAAAAAAAAAGATGTGAAGTTCACACATATAGAAAATGGACATTTTGTGAATACATATTACACGTATTGTAAAATAGATAGAGCTCATATGTAGAGTTTGTTTGATAAACTTTCCTACTACTTTGTCTAAATTAGAAGCAAATTGGTTGAACATTACTTCTACCTAAAATGGCAGAAAACGCACCTATCTTGGTGATGGACAGGACAGCTAGAGGGGATATGGAGGAGGCTGTTATTTTTTTTTTAATAGGTGTACTTTCACCAATTTGCTGATAATTCATTGAAAGTAGATGATCGGTACAATTGCTGCCAATGCATTTTTTAAAGCTGTATTGTCATGAGTCAAATTTGATCATGTTAGGTTCTTGCATAGGTCCTATAGCATTGATAAGTTTCCACCCTCTTTCCTACATACACACATCTCTCCTGCATACACACAACTCTACTACTATCACACACGCAATTTTCCGAAATACACACACAACTCTCCTCCATACACAAACACAGTTCTAACACATATAGCTTTTCTACAGCTTTGAAGTATGCACTCACACCTCTGTTACATACACGCACTGTTTTGCTACATACTTGTACACAGCTTTCTTAGATACCATACACCAACAGCTCTCTTATATACTCATGCAGCTCCACACACACAAACACTTATATATATATATATATATGTACACTCATCCATCGTATACATTACCACATCTTGAAATTCCTTCCAGGAATGTGACTGATCACATGACCTGAAAGGTTCAATGGCTAATCAACAACTTTGTTTGATTGGGACCCTATCCATGCCACCTCACATATCAGGAGTGTCGTTCTTCTTTTCATAAAGAGGTCCAAGGGCTAGTCTTGCAGAAGTTTTTTCAGCTACACAGGATGCGCAACATCCGTGCAAGTCCTGGTGACTTTCTCCCCTGCACTGCACCGATCAGATAGATCAGTGTGGGGCAGGAGAAAGGAGAACAGTTCTTTCAGTGATCATGAAGGATGCTGTCAGTGTTTTCCTCCATCAGAATAATCAGCCTCTAGACTGTAAGAAACACACACATTTTAACATCATTTTGATTGTCTAAAATTTACTGCAGCTAAAAATTACATTTGGTTTACAATGCATTTTGCCAGATATGTTGTCACTTGTCAAAGCTAAGAATTTTACATGCTGGCTTTTTTTATGGCACATTTAGCACTGATAAGTTGTCACACTCTTGCTTAATATGTTAACATTCTGTCTGTAAACTGTATATGCATAGCTACCTTTTTGAAGCAATATTGAGATTTACTTAAGAACGTGGGGCCCAATAAATACCATCAATGGTGCCCAGTCCAAGAGATGGTGGATCCTATAGGTAAACACCACCTCATCATGCACTAAAACTTACTAAAAAAAAAAAAGATGTGAAGTTCACACATATAGAAAATGGACATTTTGTGAATACATATTACACGTATTGTAAAATAGATAGAGCTCATATGTAGAGTTTGTTTGATAAACTTTCCTACTACTTTGTCTAAATTAGAAGCAAATTGGTTGAACATTACTTCTACCTAAAATGGCAGAAAACGCACCTATCTTGGTGATGGACAGGACAGCTAGAGGGGATATGGAGGAGGCTGTTATTTTTTTTTTAATAGGTGTACTTTCACCAATTTACTGATAATTAATTGAAAGTAGATGATCGGTACAATTGCTGCCAATGCATTTTTTAAAGCTGTATTGTCATGAGTCAAATTTGATCATGTTAGGTTCTTGCATAGGTCCTATAGCATTGATAAGTTTCCACCCTCTTTCCTACATACACACATCTCTCCTGCATACACACAACTCTACTACTATCACACACGCAATTTTCCGAAATACACACACAACTCTCCTCCATACACAAACACAGTTCTAACACATATAGCTTTTCTACAGCTTTGAAGTATGCACTCACACCTCTGTTACATACACGCACTGTTTTGCTACATACTTGTACACAGCTTTCTTACATACACCAACAGCTCTCTTATATACTCATGCAGCTCCACACACACAAACACTTATATATATATATATATATATATATATATGTACACTCATCCATCGTATACATTACCACATCTTGAAATTCCTTCCAGGAATGTGACTGATCACATGACCTGAAAGGTTCAATGGCTAATCAACAACTTTGTTTGATTGGGACCCTATCCATGCCACCTCACATATCAGGAGTGTCATTCTTCTTTTCATAAAAAGGTCCAAGGGCTAGTCTTGCAGAAGTTTTTTCAGCTACACAGGATGCGCAACATCCGTGCAAGTCCTGGTGACTTTCTCCCCTGCACTGCACCGATCAGATAGATCAGTGTGGGGCAGGAGAAAGGAGAACAGTTCTTTCAGTGATCATGAAGGATGCTGTCAGTGTTTTCCTCCATCAGAATAAGCAGCCTCTAGACTGTAAGAAACACACACATTTTAACATCATTTTGATTGTCTAAAATTTACTGCAGCTAAAAATTACATTTGGTTTACAATGCATTTTGCCAGATATGTTGTCACTTGTCAAAGCTAAGAATTTTACATGCTGGCTTTTTTTATGGCACATTTAGCACTGATAAGTTGTCACACTCTTGCTTAATATGTTAACATTCTGTCTGTAAACTGTATATGCATAGCTACCTTTTTGAAGCAATATTGAGATTTACTTAAGAACGTGGGGCCCAATAAATACCATCAATGGTGCCCAGTCCAAGAGATGGTGGATCCTATAGGTAAACACCACCTCATCATGCACTAAAACTTACTAAAAAAAAAAAAGATGTGAAGTTCACACATATAGAAAATGGACATTTTGTGAATACATATTACACGTATTGTAAAATAGATAGAGCTCATATGTAGAGTTTGTTTGATAAACTTTCCTACTACTTTGTCTAAATTAGAAGCAAATTGGTTGAACATTACTTCTACCTAAAATGGCAGAAAACGCACCTATCTTGGTGATGGACAGGACAGCTAGAGGGGATATGGAGGAGGCTGTTATTTTTTTTTTAATAGGTGTACTTTCACCAATTTGCTGATAATTCATTGAAAGTAGATGATCGGTACAATTGCTGCCAATGCATTTTTTAAAGCTGTATTGTCATGAGTCAAATTTGATCATGTTAGGTTCTTGCATAGGTCCTATAGCATTGATAAGTTTCCACCCTCTTTCCTACATACACACATCTCTCCTGCATACACACAACTCTACTACTATCACACACGCAATTTTCCGAAATACACACACAACTCTCCTCCATACACAAACACAGTTCTAACACATATAGCTTTTCTACAGCTTTGAAGTATGCACTCACACCTCTGTTACATACACGCACTGTTTTGCTACATACTTGTACACAGCTTTCTTAGATACCATACACCAACAGCTCTCTTATATACTCATGCAGCTCCACACACACAAACACTTATATATATATATATATATGTACACTCATCCATCGTATACATTACCACATCTTGAAATTCCTTCCAGGAATGTGACTGATCACATGACCTGAAAGGTTCAATGGCTAATCAACAACTTTGTTTGATTGGGACCCTATCCATGCCACCTCACATATCAGGAGTGTCGTTCTTCTTTTCATAAAGAGGTCCAAGGGCTAGTCTTGCAGAAGTTTTTTCAGCTACACAGGATGCGCAACATCCGTGCAAGTCCTGGTGACTTTCTCCCCTGCACTGCACCGATCAGATAGATCAGTGTGGGGCAGGAGAAAGGAGAACAGTTCTTTCAGTGATCATGAAGGATGCTGTCAGTGTTTTCCTCCATCAGAATAAGCAGCCTCTAGACTGTAAGAAACACACACATTTTAACATCATTTTGATTGTCTAAAATTTACTGCAGCTAAAAATTACATTTGGTTTACAATGCATTTTGCCAGATATGTTGTCACTTGTCAAAGCTAAGAATTTTACATGCTGGCTTTTTTTATGGCACATTTAGCACTGATAAGTTGTCACACTCTTGCTTAATATGTTAACATTCTGTCTGTAAACTGTATATGCATAGCTACCTTTTTGAAGCAATATTGAGATTTACTTAAGAACGTGGGGCCCAATAAATACCATCAATGGTGCCCAGTCCAAGAGATGGTGGATCCTATAGGTAAACACCACCTCATCATGCACTAAAACTTACTAAAAAAAAAAAAGATGTGAAGTTCACACATATAGAAAATGGACATTTTGTGAATACATATTACACGTATTGTAAAATAGATAGAGCTCATATGTAGAGTTTGTTTGATAAACTTTCCTACTACTTTGTCTAAATTAGAAGCAAATTGGTTGAACATTACTTCTACCTAAAATGGCAGAAAACGCACCTATCTTGGTGATGGACAGGACAGCTAGAGGGGATATGGAGGAGGCTGTTATTTTTTTTTTAATAGGTGTACTTTCACCAATTTGCTGATAATTCATTGAAAGTAGATGATCGGTACAATTGCTGCCAATGCATTTTTTAAAGCTGTATTGTCATGAGTCAAATTTGATCATGTTAGGTTCTTGCATAGGTCCTATAGCATTGATAAGTTTCCACCCTCTTTCCTACATACACACATCTCTCCTGCATACACACAACTCTACTACTATCACACACGCAATTTTCCGAAATACACACACAACTCTCCTCCATACACAAACACAGTTCTAACACATATAGCTTTTCTACAGCTTTGAAGTATGCACTCACACCTCTGTTACATACACGCACTGTTTTGCTACATACTTGTACACAGCTTTCTTAGATACCATACACCAACAGCTCTCTTATATACTCATGCAGCTCCACACACACAAACACTTATATATATATATATATATATGTACACTCATCCATCGTATACATTACCACATCTTGAAATTCCTTCCAGGAATGTGACTGATCACATGACCTGAAAGGTTCAATGGCTAATCAACAACTTTGTTTGATTGGGACCCTATCCATGCCACCTCACATATCAGGAGTGTCGTTCTTCTTTTCATAAAGAGGTCCAAGGGCTAGTCTTGCAGAAGTTTTTTCAGCTACACAGGATGCGCAACATCCGTGCAAGTCCTGGTGACTTTCTCCCCTGCACTGCACCGATCAGATAGA
The DNA here is from genome assembly GCF_046119375.1 of Phyllobates terribilis. Lineage (NCBI taxonomy): Eukaryota > Metazoa > Chordata > Amphibia > Anura > Dendrobatidae > Phyllobates > Phyllobates terribilis. The sequence continues at coordinate 108,809 of NW_027364118.1, read as the reverse complement.
TCAGTGTGGGGCAGGAGAAAGGAGAACAGTTCTTTCAGTGATCATGAAGGATGCTGTCAGTGTTTTCCTCCATCAGAATAAGCAGCCTCTAGACTGTAAGAAACACACACATTTTAACATCATTTTGATTGTCTAAAATTTACTGCAGCTAAAAATTACATTTGGTTTACAATGCATTTTGCCAGATATGTTGTCACTTGTCAAAGCTAAGAATTTTACATGCTGGCTTTTTTTATGGCACATTTAGCACTGATAAGTTGTCACACTCTTGCTTAATATGTTAACATTCTGTCTGTAAACTGTATATGCATAGCTACCTTTTTGAAGCAATATTGAGATTTACTTAAGAACGTGGGGCCCAATAAATACCATCAATGGTGCCCAGTCCAAGAGATGGTGGATCCTATAGGTAAACACCACCTCATCATGCACTAAAACTTACTAAAAAAAAAAAAGATGTGAAGTTCACACATATAGAAAATGGACATTTTGTGAATACATATTACACGTATTGTAAAATAGATAGAGCTCATATGTAGAGTTTGTTTGATAAACTTTCCTACTACTTTGTCTAAATTAGAAGCAAATTGGTTGAACATTACTTCTACCTAAAATGGCAGAAAACGCACCTATCTTGGTGATGGACAGGACAGCTAGAGGGGATATGGAGGAGGCTGTTATTTTTTTTTTAATAGGTGTACTTTCACCAATTTGCTGATAATTCATTGAAAGTAGATGATCGGTACAATTGCTGCCAATGCATTTTTTAAAGCTGTATTGTCATGAGTCAAATTTGATCATGTTAGGTTCTTGCATAGGTCCTATAGCATTGATAAGTTTCCACCCTCTTTCCTACATACACACATCTCTCCTGCATACACACAACTCTACTACTATCACACACGCAATTTTCCGAAATACACACACAACTCTCCTCCATACACAAACACAGTTCTAACACATATAGCTTTTCTACAGCTTTGAAGTATGCACTCACACCTCTGTTACATACACGCACTGTTTTGCTACATACTTGTACACAGCTTTCTTAGATACCATACACCAACAGCTCTCTTATATACTCATGCAGCTCCACACACACAAACACTTATATATATATATATATATATGTACACTCATCCATCGTATACATTACCACATCTTGAAATTCCTTCCAGGAATGTGACTGATCACATGACCTGAAAGGTTCAATGGCTAATCAACAACTTTGTTTGATTGGGACCCTATCCATGCCACCTCACATATCAGGAGTGTCGTTCTTCTTTTCATAAAGAGGTCCAAGGGCTAGTCTTGCAGAAGTTTTTTCAGCTACACAGGATGCGCAACATCCGTGCAAGTCCTGGTGACTTTCTCCCCTGCACTGCACCGATCAGATAGATCAGTGTGGGGCAGGAGAAAGGAGAACAGTTCTTTCAGTGATCATGAAGGATGCTGTCAGTGTTTTCCTCCATCAGAATAAGCAGCCTCTAGACTGTAAGAAACACACACATTTTAACATCATTTTGATTGTCTAAAATTTACTGCAGCTAAAAATTACATTTGGTTTACAATGCATTTTGCCAGATATGTTGTCACTTGTCAAAGCTAAGAATTTTACATGCTGGCTTTTTTTATGGCACATTTAGCACTGATAAGTTGTCACACTCTTGCTTAATATGTTAACATTCTGTCTGTAAACTGTATATGCATAGCTACCTTTTTGAAGCAATATTGAGATTTACTTAAGAACGTGGGGCCCAATAAATACCATCAATGGTGCCCAGTCCAAGAGATGGTGGATCCTATAGGTAAACACCACCTCATCATGCACTAAAACTTACTAAAAAAAAAAAAGATGTGAAGTTCACACATATAGAAAATGGACATTTTGTGAATACATATTACACGTATTGTAAAATAGATAGAGCTCATATGTAGAGTTTGTTTGATAAACTTTCCTACTACTTTGTCTAAATTAGAAGCAAATTGGTTGAACATTACTTCTACCTAAAATGGCAGAAAACGCACCTATCTTGGTGATGGACAGGACAGCTAGAGGGGATATGGAGGAGGCTGTTATTTTTTTTTTAATAGGTGTACTTTCACCAATTTGCTGATAATTCATTGAAAGTAGATGATCGGTACAATTGCTGCCAATGCATTTTTTAAAGCTGTATTGTCATGAGTCAAATTTGATCATGTTAGGTTCTTGCATAGGTCCTATAGCATTGATAAGTTTCCACCCTCTTTCCTACATACACACATCTCTCCTGCATACACACAACTCTACTACTATCACACACGCAATTTTCCGAAATACACACACAACTCTCCTCCATACACAAACACAGTTCTAACACATATAGCTTTTCTACAGCTTTGAAGTATGCACTCACACCTCTGTTACATACACGCACTGTTTTGCTACATACTTGTACACAGCTTTCTTACATACCATACACCAACAGCTCTCTTATATACTCATGCAGCTCCACACACACAAACACTTATATATATATATATACAGTCATATGAAAAAGTTTGGGCACCCCTATTAATCTTAAGCTTAATGTTTTATAAAAATTGGTGTTTTTGCAACAGCTATTTCAGTTTGATATATGTAATAACTGTTGGACACAGTAATGTTTCTGCCTTGAAATGAGGTTTATTGTACTAACAGAAAATGTGCAATCTGCATTCAAACAAAATTTGACAGGTGCATAAGTATGGGCACCCTTATAATTTTCTTGCTTTAAATACTCCTACCTAATTTTTACTGACTTACTAAAGCACTTTTTTGGTTTTGTAACCTCATTGAGCTTTGAACTTCATAGCCAGGTGTATGCAATCATGAGAAAAGCTACTTAAAGTGGCCACTTGCAAGTTGTTCTCCTGTTTGAATCTCCTCTGAAGAGTGGCATCATGGGCTCCTCAAAACAACTGTCAAATGATCTGAAAACAAAGATTATTCAACATAGTTGTTCAGGGGAAGGATACAAAAAGCTGTCTCAGAGATTTAACCTGTCAGTTTCCACTGTGAGGAACATAGTAAGGAAATGGAAGAACACAGGGACAGTTCTTGTTAAGGCCAGAAGTGGCAGGCCAAGAAAAACATCGGAAAGGCAGAGAAGAAGAATGGTGAGATCAGTCAAGGACAATCCTCAGACCACCTCCAGAGAGCTAAAGCATCAACTTGCTGCAGATGGTGTCACTGTGCATCGGTCAACTATACAACGCACTTTGCACAAGGAGAAGCTGTATGGGAGAGTGATGCGAAAGAAGCCGTTTCTGCAAGCACGCCACAAACAGAATCGGCTGAGGTATACAAAAGCACATTTGGAGAAACCAATTTCTTTTTGGAAGAAGGTCCTGTGGACTGATGAAACCAATATTGAGTTGTTTTGTCATACAAAAAGGCGTTATGCATGGTGGCAAAAAAACATAGCATTCCAAGAAAAACACTGGCTACCCACAGTAAAATTTGGTGGAGGTTCCATCATGCTTTGGGGCTGTGTGGCCAATGCCGACACTGGGAATCTTGTTAAAGTTGAGGGACGCATGGATTCCACTCAGTATCAGCAGATTCTTGACAATAATGTTCAAGAATCAGTGATAAAGTTGAAGTTACGCAGGGGATGGATCTTTCAGCAAGACAATGATCCAAAACAACGCTCCAAATCTACTCAGGCATTCATGCAGAGGAACAATTGCAATGTTCTGGAATGGCCATCCCAGTCCCCAGACCTGAATATCATTGAACATCTGTGGGATCATTTGAAGAGGGCTGTCCATGCTCGTCGACCATCAAACTTAACTGAACTGGAATTGTTTTGTAAAGAGGAATGGTCAAAAATACCTTCATCCAGGATCCAGGAACTCATTAAAAGCTACAGGAAGCGACTAGAGGCTGTTATTTTTGCAAAAGGATAATCTACTAAATATTAATGTCACTTTTCTGGTGAGGTGCCCATACTTATGCACCTGTCAAATTTTGTTTGAATGCAGATTGCACATTTTCTGTTAGTACAATAAACCTCATTTCAAGGCAGAAACATTACTGTGTCCAACAGTTATTACATATATCAAACTGAATTAGCTGTTGCAAAAACACCAATTTTTATAAAACATTAAGCTTAAGATTAATAGGGGTGCCCAAACTTTTTCATATGACTGTATATGTACACTCATCCATCGTATACATTACCACATCTTGAAATTCCTTCCAGGAATGTGACTGATCACATGACCTGAAAGGTTCAATGGCTAATCAACAACTTTGTTTGATTGGGACCCTATCCATGCCACCTCACATATCAGGAGTGTCGTTCTTCTTTTCATAAAGAGGTCCAAGGGCTAGTCTTGCAGAAGTTTTTTCAGCTACACAGGATGCGCAACATCCGTGCAAGTCCTGGTGACTTTCTCCCCTGCACTGCACCGATCAGATAGATCAGTGTGGGGCAGGAGAAAGGAGAACAGTTCTTTCAGTGATCATGAAGGATGCTGTCAGTGTTTTCCTCCATCAGAATAAGCAGCCTCTAGACTGTAAGAAACACACACATTTTAACATCATTTTGATTGTCTAAAATTTACTGCAGCTAAAAATTACATTTGGTTTACAATGCATTTTGCCAGATATGTTGTCACTTGTCAAAGCTAAGAATTTTACATGCTGGCTTTTTTTATGGCACATTTAGCACTGATAAGTTGTCACACTCTTGCTTAATATGTTAACATTCTGTCTGTAAACTGTATATGCATAGCTACCTTTTTGAAGCAATATTGAGATTTACTTAAGAACGTGGGGCCCAATAAATACCATCAATGGTGCCCAGTCCAAGAGATGGTGGATCCTATAGGTAAACACCACCTCATCATGCACTAAAACTTACTAAAAAAAAAAAAGATGTGAAGTTCACACATATAGAAAATGGACATTTTGTGAATACATATTACACGTATTGTAAAATAGATAGAGCTCATATGTAGAGTTTGTTTGATAAACTTTCCTACTACTTTGTCTAAATTAGAAGCAAATTGGTTGAACATTACTTCTACCTAAAATGGCAGAAAACGCACCTATCTTGGTGATGGACAGGACAGCTAGAGGGGATATGGAGGAGGCTGTTATTTTTTTTTTAATAGGTGTACTTTCACCAATTTGCTGATAATTCATTGAAAGTAGATGATCGGTACAATTGCTGCCAATGCATTTTTTAAAGCTGTATTGTCATGAGTCAAATTTGATCATGTTAGGTTCTTGCATAGGTCCTATAGCATTGATAAGTTTCCACCCTCTTTCCTACATACACACATCTCTCCTGCATACACACAACTCTACTACTATCACACACGCAATTTTCCGAAATACACACACAACTCTCCTCCATACACAAACACAGTTCTAACACATATAGCTTTTCTACAGCTTTGAAGTATGCACTCACACCTCTGTTACATACACGCACTGTTTTGCTACATACTTGTACACAGCTTTCTTAGATACCATACACCAACAGCTCTCTTATATACTCATGCAGCTCCACACACACAAACACTTATATATATATATATATATATGTACACTCATCCATCGTATACATTACCACATCTTGAAATTCCTTCCAGGAATGTGACTGATCACATGACCTGAAAGGTTCAATGGCTAATCAACAACTTTGTTTGATTGGGACCCTATCCATGCCACCTCACATATCAGGAGTGTCGTTCTTCTTTTCATAAAGAGGTCCAAGGGCTAGTCTTGCAGAAGTTTTTTCAGCTACACAGGATGCGCAACATCCGTGCAAGTCCTGGTGACTTTCTCCCCTGCACTGCACCGATCAGATAGATCAGTGTGTGGCAGGAGAAAGGAGAACAGTTCTTTCAGTGATCATGAAGGATGCTGTCAGTGTTTTCCTCCATCAGAATAAGCAGCCTCTAGACTGTAAGAAACACACGCATTTTAACATCATTTTGATTGTCTAAAATTTACTGCAGCTAAAAATTACATTTGGTTTACAATGCATTTTGCCAGATATGTTGTCACTTGTCAAAGCTAAGAATTTTACATGCTGGCTTTTTTTATGGCACATTTAGCACTGATAAGTTGTCACACTCTTGCTTAATATGTTAACATTCTGTCTGTAAACTGTATATGCATAGCTACCTTTTTGAAGCAATATTGAGATTTACTTAAGAACGTGGGGCCCAATAAATACCATCAATGGTGCCCAGTCCAAGAGATGGTGGATCCTATAGGTAAACACCACCTCATCATGCACTAAAACTTACTAAAAAAAAAAAAGATGTGAAGTTCACACATATAGAAAATGGACATTTTGTGAATACATATTACACGTATTGTAAAATAGATAGAGCTCATATGTAGAGTTTGTTTGATAAACTTTCCTACTACTTTGTCTAAATTAGAAGCAAATTGGTTGAACATTACTTCTACCTAAAATGGCAGAAAACGCACCTATCTTGGTGATGGACAGGACAGCTAGAGGGGATATGGAGGAGGCTGTTATTTTTTTTTTAATAGGTGTACTTTCACCAATTTACTGATAATTAATTGAAAGTAGATGATCGGTACAATTGCTGCCAATGCATTTTTTAAAGCTGTATTGTCATGAGTCAAATTTGATCATGTTAGGTTCTTGCATAGGTCCTATAGCATTGATAAGTTTCCACCCTCTTTCCTACATACACACATCTCTCCTGCATACACACAACTCTACTACTATCACACACGCAATTTTCCGAAATACACACACAACTCTCCTCCATACACAAACACAGTTCTAACACATATAGCTTTTCTACAGCTTTGAAGTATGCACTCACACCTCTGTTACATACACGCACTGTTTTGCTACATACTTGTACACAGCTTTCTTACATACACCAACAGCTCTCTTATATACTCATGCAGCTCCACACACACAAACACTTATATATATATATATATATATATATATATATATATGTACACTCATCCATCGTATACATTACCACATCTTGAAATTCCTTCCAGGAATGTGACTGATCACATGACCTGAAAGGTTCAATGGCTAATCAACAACTTTGTTTGATTGGGACCCTATCCATGCCACCTCACATATCAGGAGTGTCGTTCTTCTTTTCATAAAGAGGTCCAAGGGCTAGTCTTGCAGAAGTTTTTTCAGCTACACAGGATGCGCAACATCCGTGCAAGTCCTGGTGACTTTCTCCCCTGCACTGCACCGATCAGATAGATCAGTGTGGGGCAGGAGAAAGGAGAACAGTTCTTTCAGTGATCATGAAGGATGCTGTCAGTGTTTTCCTCCATCAGAATAAGCAGCCTCTAGACTGTAAGAAACACACACATTTTAACATCATTTTGATTGTCTAAAATTTACTGCAGCTAAAAATTACATTTGGTTTACAATGCATTTTGCCAGATATGTTGTCACTTGTCAAAGCTAAGAATTTTACATGCTGGCTTTTTTTATGGCACATTTAGCACTGATAAGTTGTCACACTCTTGCTTAATATGTTAACATTCTGTCTGTAAACTGTATATGCATAGCTACCTTTTTGAAGCAATATTGAGATTTACTTAAGAACGTGGGGCCCAATAAATACCATCAATGGTGCCCAGTCCAAGAGATGGTGGATCCTATAGGTAAACACCACCTCATCATGCACTAAAACTTACTAAAAAAAAAAAAGATGTGAAGTTCACACATATAGAAAATGGACATTTTGTGAATACATATTACACGTATTGTAAAATAGATAGAGCTCATATGTAGAGTTTGTTTGATAAACTTTCCTACTACTTTGTCTAAATTAGAAGCAAATTGGTTGAACATTACTTCTACCTAAAATGGCAGAAAACGCACCTATCTTGGTGATGGACAGGACAGCTAGAGGGGATATGGAGGAGGCTGTTATTTTTTTTTTAATAGGTGTACTTTCACCAATTTGCTGATAATTCATTGAAAGTAGATGATCGGTACAATTGCTGCCAATGCATTTTTTAAAGCTGTATTGTCATGAGTCAAATTTGATCATGTTAGGTTCTTGCATAGGTCCTATAGCATTGATAAGTTTCCACCCTCTTTCCTACATACACACATCTCTCCTGCATACACACAACTCTACTACTATCACACACGCAATTTTCCGAAATACACACACAACTCTCCTCCATACACAAACACAGTTCTAACACATATAGCTTTTCTACAGCTTTGAAGTATGCACTCACACCTCTGTTACATACACGCACTGTTTTGCTACATACTTGTACACAGCTTTCTTAGATACCATACACCAACAGCTCTCTTATATACTCATGCAGCTCCACACACACAAACACTTATATATATATATATATATGTACACTCATCCATCGTATACATTACCACATCTTGAAATTCCTTCCAGGAATGTGACTGATCACATGACCTGAAAGGTTCAATGGCTAATCAACAACTTTGTTTGATTGGGACCCTATCCATGCCACCTCACATATCAGGAGTGTCGTTCTTCTTTTCATAAAGAGGTCCAAGGGCTAGTCTTGCAGAAGTTTTTTCAGCTACACAGGATGCGCAACATCCGTGCAAGTCCTGGTGACTTTCTCCCCTGCACTGCACCGATCAGATAGATCAGTGTGGGGCAGGAGAAAGGAGAACAGTTCTTTCAGTGATCATGAAGGATGCTGTCAGTGTTTTCCTCCATCAGAATAAGCAGCCTCTAGACTGTAAGAAACACACACATTTTAACATCATTTTGATTGTCTAAAATTTACTGCAGCTAAAAATTACATTTGGTTTACAATGCATTTTGCCAGATATGTTGTCACTTGTCAAAGCTAAGAATTTTACATGCTGGCTTTTTTTATGGCACATTTAGCACTGATAAGTTGTCACACTCTTGCTTAATATGTTAACATTCTGTCTGTAAACTGTATATGCATAGCTACCTTTTTGAAGCAATATTGAGATTTACTTAAGAACGTGGGGCCCAATAAATACCATCAATGGTGCCCAGTCCAAGAGATGGTGGATCCTATAGGTAAACACCACCTCATCATGCACTAAAACTTACTAAAAAAAAAAAAGATGTGAAGTTCACACATATAGAAAATGGACATTTTGTGAATACATATTACACGTATTGTAAAATAGATAGAGCTCATATGTAGAGTTTGTTTGATAAACTTTCCTACTACTTTGTCTAAATTAGAAGCAAATTGGTTGAACATTACTTCTACCTAAAATGGCAGAAAACGCACCTATCTTGGTGATGGACAGGACAGCTAGAGGGGATATGGAGGAGGCTGTTATTTTTTTTTTAATAGGTGTACTTTCACCAATTTGCTGATAATTCATTGAAAGTAGATGATCGGTACAATTGCTGCCAATGCATTTTTTAAAGCTGTATTGTCATGAGTCAAATTTGATCATGTTAGGTTCTTGCATAGGTCCTATAGCATTGATAAGTTTCCACCCTCTTTCCTACATACACACATCTCTCCTGCATACACACAACTCTACTACTATCACACACGCAATTTTCCGAAATACACACACAACTCTCCTCCATACACAAACACAGTTCTAACACATATAGCTTTTCTACAGCTTTGAAGTATGCACTCACACCTCTGTTACATACACGCACTGTTTTGCTACATACTTGTACACAGCTTTCTTAGATACCATACACCAACAGCTCTCTTATATACTCATGCAGCTCCACACACACAAACACTTATATATATATATATATATGTACACTCATCCATCGTATACATTACCACATCTTGAAATTCCTTCCAGGAATGTGACTGATCACATGACCTGAAAGGTTCAATGGCTAATCAACAACTTTGTTTGATTGGGACCCTATCCATGCCACCTCACATATCAGGAGTGTCGTTCTTCTTTTCATAAAGAGGTCCAAGGGCTAGTCTTGCAGAAGTTTTTTCAGCTACACAGGATGCGCAACATCCGTGCAAGTCCTGGTGACTTTCTCCCCTGCACTGCACCGATCAGATAGATCAGTGTGGGGCAGGAGAAAGGAGAACAGTTCTTTCAGTGATCATGAAGGATGCTGTCAGTGTTTTCCTCCATCAGAATAAGCAGCCTCTAGACTGTAAGAAACACACACATTTTAACATCATTTTGATTGTCTAAAATTTACTGCAGCTAAAAATTACATTTGGTTTACAATGCATTTTGCCAGATATGTTGTCACTTGTCAAAGCTAAGAATTTTACATGCTGGCTTTTTTTATGGCACATTTAGCACTGATAAGTTGTCACACTCTTGCTTAATATGTTAACATTCTGTCTGTAAACTGTATATGCATAGCTACCTTTTTGAAGCAATATTGAGATTTACTTAAGAACGTGGGGCCCAATAAATACCATCAATGGTGCCCAGTCCAAGAGATGGTGGATCCTATAGGTAAACACCACCTCATCATGCACTAAAACTTACTAAAAGAAAAAAAGATGTGAAGTTCACACATATAGAAAATGGACATTTTGTGAATACATATTACACGTATTGTAAAATAGATAGAGCTCATATGTAGAGTTTGTTTGATAAACTTTCCTACTACTTTGTCTAAATTAGAAGCAAATTGGTTGAACATTACTTCTACCTAAAATGGCAGAAAACGCACCTATCTTGGTGATGGACAGGACAGCTAGAGGGGATATGGAGGAGGCTGTTATTTTTTTTTTAATAGGTGTACTTTCACCAATTTGCTGATAATTCATTGAAAGTAGATGATCGGTACAATTGCTGCCAATGCATTTTTTAAAGCTGTATTGTCATGAGTCAAATTTGATCATGTTAGGTTCTTGCATAGGTCCTATAGCATTGATAAGTTTCCACCCTCTTTCCTACATACACACATCTCTCCTGCATACACACAACTCTACTACTATCACACACGCAATTTTCCGAAATACACACACAACTCTCCTCCATACACAAACACAGTTCTAACACATATAGCTTTTCTACAGCTTTGAAGTATGCACTCACACCTCTGTTACATACACGCACTGTTTTGCTACATACTTGTACACAGCTTTCTTAGATACCATACACCAACAGCTCTCTTATATACTCATGCAGCTCCACACACACAAACACTTATATATATATATATATATGTACACTCATCCATCGTATACATTACCACATCTTGAAATTCCTTCCAGGAATGTGACTGATCACATGACCTGAAAGGTTCAATGGCTAATCAACAACTTTGTTTGATTGGGACCCTATCCATGCCACCTCACATATCAGGAGTGTCGTTCTTCTTTTCATAAAGAGGTCCAAGGGCTAGTCTTGCAGAAGTTTTTTCAGCTACACAGGATGCGCAACATCCGTGCAAGTCCTGGTGACTTTCTCCCCTGCACTGCACCGATCAGATAGATCAGTGTGGGGCAGGAGAAAGGAGAACAGTTCTTTCAGTGATCATGAAGGATGCTGTCAGTGTTTTCCTCCATCAGAATAAGCAGCCTCTAGACTGTAAGAAACACACACATTTTAACATCATTTTGATTGTCTAAAATTTACTGCAGCTAAAAATTACATTTGGTTTACAATGCATTTTGCCAGATATGTTGTCACTTGTCAAAGCTAAGAATTTTACATGCTGGCTTTTTTTATGGCACATTTAGCACTGATAAGTTGTCACACTCTTGCTTAATATGTTAACATTCTGTCTGTAAACTGTATATGCATAGCTACCTTTTTGAAGCAATATTGAGATTTACTTAAGAACGTGGGGCCCAATAAATACCATCAATGGTGCCCAGTCCAAGAGATGGTGGATCCTATAGGTAAACACCACCTCATCATGCACTAAAACTTACTAAAAAAAAAAAAGATGTGAAGTTCACACATATAGAAAATGGACATTTTGTGAATACATATTACACGTATTGTAAAATAGATAGAGCTCATATGTAGAGTTTGTTTGATAAACTTTCCTACTACTTTGTCTAAATTAGAAGCAAATTGGTTGAACATTACTTCTACCTAAAATGGCAGAAAACGCACCTATCTTGGTGATGGACAGGACAGCTAGAGGGGATATGGAGGAGGCTGTTATTTTTTTTTTAATAGGTGTACTTTCACCAATTTGCTGATAATTCATTGAAAGTAGATGATCGGTACAATTGCTGCCAATGCATTTTTTAAAGCTGTATTGTCATGAGTCAAATTTGATCATGTTAGGTTCTTGCATAGGTCCTATAGCATTGATAAGTTTCCACCCTCTTTCCTACATACACACATCTCTCCTGCATACACACAACTCTACTACTATCACACACGCAATTTTCCGAAATACACACACAACTCTCCTCCATACACAAACACAGTTCTAACACATATAGCTTTTCTACAGCTTTGAAGTATGCACTCACACCTCTGTTACATACACGCACTGTTTTGCTACATACTTGTACACAGCTTTCTTAGATACCATACACCAACAGCTCTCTTATATACTCATGCAGCTCCACACACACAAACACTTATATATATATATATATATGTACACTCATCCATCGTATACATTACCACATCTTGAAATTCCTTCCAGGAATGTGACTGATCACATGACCTGAAAGGTTCAATGGCTAATCAACAACTTTGTTTGATTGGGACCCTATCCATGCCACCTCACATATCAGGAGTGTCGTTCTTCTTTTCATAAAGAGGTCCAAGGGCTAGTCTTGCAGAAGTTTTTTCAGCTACACAGGATGCGCAACATCCGTGCAAGTCCTGGTGACTTTCTCCCCTGCACTGCACCGATCAGATAGATCAGTGTGGGGCAGGAGAAAGGAGAACAGTTCTTTCAGTGATCATGAAGGATGCTGTCAGTGTTTTCCTCCATCAGAATAAGCAGCCTCTAGACTGTAAGAAACACACACATTTTAACATCATTTTGATTGTCTAAAATTTACTGCAGCTAAAAATTACATTTGGTTTACAATGCATTTTGCCAGATATGTTGTCACTTGTCAAAGCTAAGAATTTTACATGCTGGCTTTTTTTATGGCACATTTAGCACTGATAAGTTGTCACACTCTTGCTTAATATGTTAACATTCTGTCTGTAAACTGTATATGCATAGCTACCTTTTTGAAGCAATATTGAGATTTACTTAAGAACGTGGGGCCCAATAAATACCATCAATGGTGCCCAGTCCAAGAGATGGTGGATCCTATAGGTAAACACCACCTCATCATGCACTAAAACTTACTAAAAAAAAAAAAGATGTGAAGTTCACACATATAGAAAATGGACATTTTGTGAATACATATTACACGTATTGTAAAATAGATAGAGCTCATATGTAGAGTTTGTTTGATAAACTTTCCTACTACTTTGTCTAAATTAGAAGCAAATTGGTTGAACATTACTTCTACCTAAAATGGCAGAAAACGCACCTATCTTGGTGATGGACAGGACAGCTAGAGGGGATATGGAGGAGGCTGTTATTTTTTTTTTAATAGGTGTACTTTCACCAATTTACTGATAATTAATTGAAAGTAGATGATCGGTACAATTGCTGCCAATGCATTTTTTAAAGCTGTATTGTCATGAGTCAAATTTGATCATGTTAGGTTCTTGCATAGGTCCTATAGCATTGATAAGTTTCCACCCTCTTTCCTACATACACACATCTCTCCTGCATACACACAACTCTACTACTATCACACACGCAATTTTCCGAAATACACACACAACTCTCCTCCATACACAAACACAGTTCTAACACATATAGCTTTTCTACAGCTTTGAAGTATGCACTCACACCTCTGTTACATACACGCACTGTTTTGCTACATACTTGTACACAGCTTTCTTAGATACCATACACCAACAGCTCTCTTATATACTCATGCAGCTCCACACACACAAACACTTATATATATATATATATATGTACACTCATCCATCGTATACATTACCACATCTTGAAATTCCTTCCAGGAATGTGACTGATCACATGACCTGAAAGGTTCAATGGCTAATCAACAACTTTGTTTGATTGGGACCCTATCCATGCCACCTCACATATCAGGAGTGTCGTTCTTCTTTTCATAAAGAGGTCCAAGGGCTAGTCTTGCAGAAGTTTTTTCAGCTACACAGGATGCGCAACATCCGTGCAAGTCCTGGTGACTTTCTCCCCTGCACTGCACCGATCAGATAGATCAGTGTGGGGCAGGAGAAAGGAGAACAGTTCTTTCAGTGATCATGAAGGATGCTGTCAGTGTTTTCCTCCATCAGAATAAGCAGCCTCTAGACTGTAAGAAACACACACATTTTAACATCATTTTGATTGTCTAAAATTTACTGCAGCTAAAAATTACATTTGGTTTACAATGCATTTTGCCAGATATGTTGTCACTTGTCAAAGCTAAGAATTTTACATGCTGGCTTTTTTTATGGCACATTTAGCACTGATAAGTTGTCACACTCTTGCTTAATATGTTAACATTCTGTCTGTAAACTGTATATGCATAGCTACCTTTTTGAAGCAATATTGAGATTTACTTAAGAACGTGGGGCCCAATAAATACCATCAATGGTGCCCAGTCCAAGAGATGGTGGATCCTATAGGTAAACACCACCTCATCATGCACTAAAACTTACTAAAAAAAAAAAAGATGTGAAGTTCACACATATAGAAAATGGACATTTTGTGAATACATATTACACGTATTGTAAAATAGATAGAGCTCATATGTAGAGTTTGTTTGATAAACTTTCCTACTACTTTGTCTAAATTAGAAGCAAATTGGTTGAACATTACTTCTACCTAAAATGGCAGAAAACGCACCTATCTTGGTGATGGACAGGACAGCTAGAGGGGATATGGAGGAGGCTGTTATTTTTTTTTTAATAGGTGTACTTTCACCAATTTGCTGATAATTCATTGAAAGTAGATGATCGGTACAATTGCTGCCAATGCATTTTTTAAAGCTGTATTGTCATGAGTCAAATTTGATCATGTTAGGTTCTTGCATAGGTCCTATAGCATTGATAAGTTTCCACCCTCTTTCCTACATACACACATCTCTCCTGCATACACACAACTCTACTACTATCACACACGCAATTTTCCGAAATACACACACAACTCTCCTCCATACACAAACACAGTTCTAACACATATAGCTTTTCTACAGCTTTGAAGTATGCACTCACACCTCTGTTACATACACGCACTGTTTTGCTACATACTTGTACACAGCTTTCTTAGATACCATACACCAACAGCTCTCTTATATACTCATGCAGCTCCACACACACAAACACTTATATATATATATATATATATGTACACTCATCCATCGTATACATTACCACATCTTGAAATTCCTTCCAGGAATGTGACTGATCACATGACCTGAAAGGTTCAATGGCTAATCAACAACTTTGTTTGATTGGGACCCTATCCATGCCACCTCACATATCAGGAGTGTCGTTCTTCTTTTCATAAAGAGGTCCAAGGGCTAGTCTTGCAGAAGTTTTTTCAGCTACACAGGATGCGCAACATCCGTGCAAGTCCTGGTGACTTTCTCCCCTGCACTGCACCGATCAGATAGATCAGTGTGGGGCAGGAGAAAGGAGAACAGTTCTTTCAGTGATCATGAAGGATGCTGTCAGTGTTTTCCTCCATCAGAATAAGCAGCCTCTAGACTGTAAGAAACACACACATTTTAACATCATTTTGATTGTCTAAAATTTACTGCAGCTAAAAATTACATTTGGTTTACAATGCATTTTGCCAGATATGTTGTCACTTGTCAAAGCTAAGAATTTTACATGCTGGCTTTTTTTATGGCACATTTAGCACTGATAAGTTGTCACACTCTTGCTTAATATGTTAACATTCTGTCTGTAAACTGTATATGCATAGCTACCTTTTTGAAGCAATATTGAGATTTACTTAAGAACGTGGGGCCCAATAAATACCATCAATGGTGCCCAGTCCAAGAGATGGTGGATCCTATAGGTAAACACCACCTCATCATGCACTAAAACTTACTAAAAAAAAAAAAGATGTGAAGTTCACACATATAGAAAATGGACATTTTGTGAATACATATTACACGTATTGTAAAATAGATAGAGCTCATATGTAGAGTTTGTTTGATAAACTTTCCTACTACTTTGTCTAAATTAGAAGCAAATTGGTTGAACATTACTTCTACCTAAAATGGCAGAAAACGCACCTATCTTGGTGATGGACAGGACAGCTAGAGGGGATATGGAGGAGGCTGTTATTTTTTTTTTAATAGGTGTACTTTCACCAATTTGCTGATAATTCATTGAAAGTAGATGATCGGTACAATTGCTGCCAATGCATTTTTTAAAGCTGTATTGTCATGAGTCAAATTTGATCATGTTAGGTTCTTGCATAGGTCCTATAGCATTGATAAGTTTCCACCCTCTTTCCTACATACACACATCTCTCCTGCATACACACAACTCTACTACTATCACACACGCAATTTTCCGAAATACACACACAACTCTCCTCCATACACAAACACAGTTCTAACACATATAGCTTTTCTACAGCTTTGAAGTATGCACTCACACCTCTGTTACATACACGCACTGTT
The DNA here is from genome assembly GCF_046119375.1 of Phyllobates terribilis. NCBI lineage: Eukaryota > Metazoa > Chordata > Amphibia > Anura > Dendrobatidae > Phyllobates > Phyllobates terribilis. Next base: position 92,149 of record NW_027364118.1, on the reverse strand, counting down.
TTGCTACATACTTGTACACAGCTTTCTTAGATACCATACACCAACAGCTCTCTTATATACTCATGCAGCTCCACACACACAAACACTTATATATATATATATATATGTACACTCATCCATCGTATACATTACCACATCTTGAAATTCCTTCCAGGAATGTGACTGATCACATGACCTGAAAGGTTCAATGGCTAATCAACAACTTTGTTTGATTGGGACCCTATCCATGCCACCTCACATATCAGGAGTGTCGTTCTTCTTTTCATAAAGAGGTCCAAGGGCTAGTCTTGCAGAAGTTTTTTCAGCTACACAGGATGCGCAACATCCGTGCAAGTCCTGGTGACTTTCTCCCCTGCACTGCACCGATCAGATAGATCAGTGTGGGGCAGGAGAAAGGAGAACAGTTCTTTCAGTGATCATGAAGGATGCTGTCAGTGTTTTCCTCCATCAGAATAAGCAGCCTCTAGACTGTAAGAAACACACACATTTTAACATCATTTTGATTGTCTAAAATTTACTGCAGCTAAAAATTACATTTGGTTTACAATGCATTTTGCCAGATATGTTGTCACTTGTCAAAGCTAAGAATTTTACATGCTGGCTTTTTTTATGGCACATTTAGCACTGATAAGTTGTCACACTCTTGCTTAATATGTTAACATTCTGTCTGTAAACTGTATATGCATAGCTACCTTTTTGAAGCAATATTGAGATTTACTTAAGAACGTGGGGCCCAATAAATACCATCAATGGTGCCCAGTCCAAGAGATGGTGGATCCTATAGGTAAACACCACCTCATCATGCACTAAAACTTACTAAAAAAAAAAAAGATGTGAAGTTCACACATATAGAAAATGGACATTTTGTGAATACATATTACACGTATTGTAAAATAGATAGAGCTCATATGTAGAGTTTGTTTGATAAACTTTCCTACTACTTTGTCTAAATTAGAAGCAAATTGGTTGAACATTACTTCTACCTAAAATGGCAGAAAACGCACCTATCTTGGTGATGGACAGGACAGCTAGAGGGGATATGGAGGAGGCTGTTATTTTTTTTTTAATAGGTGTACTTTCACCAATTTGCTGATAATTCATTGAAAGTAGATGATCGGTACAATTGCTGCCAATGCATTTTTTAAAGCTGTATTGTCATGAGTCAAATTTGATCATGTTAGGTTCTTGCATAGGTCCTATAGCATTGATAAGTTTCCACCCTCTTTCCTACATACACACATCTCTCCTGCATACACACAACTCTACTACTATCACACACGCAATTTTCCGAAATACACACACAACTCTCCTCCATACACAAACACAGTTCTAACACATATAGCTTTTCTACAGCTTTGAAGTATGCACTCACACCTCTGTTACATACACGCACTGTTTTGCTACATACTTGTACACAGCTTTCTTAGATACCATACACCAACAGCTCTCTTATATACTCATGCAGCTCCACACACACAAACACTTATATATATATATATATATGTACACTCATCCATCGTATACATTACCACATCTTGAAATTCCTTCCAGGAATGTGACTGATCACATGACCTGAAAGGTTCAATGGCTAATCAACAACTTTGTTTGATTGGGACCCTATCCATGCCACCTCACATATCAGGAGTGTCGTTCTTCTTTTCATAAAGAGGTCCAAGGGCTAGTCTTGCAGAAGTTTTTTCAGCTACACAGGATGCGCAACATCCGTGCAAGTCCTGGTGACTTTCTCCCCTGCACTGCACCGATCAGATAGATCAGTGTGGGGCAGGAGAAAGGAGAACAGTTCTTTCAGTGATCATGAAGGATGCTGTCAGTGTTTTCCTCCATCAGAATAAGCAGCCTCTAGACTGTAAGAAACACACACATTTTAACATCATTTTGATTGTCTAAAATTTACTGCAGCTAAAAATTACATTTGGTTTACAATGCATTTTGCCAGATATGTTGTCACTTGTCAAAGCTAAGAATTTTACATGCTGGCTTTTTTTATGGCACATTTAGCACTGATAAGTTGTCACACTCTTGCTTAATATGTTAACATTCTGTCTGTAAACTGTATATGCATAGCTACCTTTTTGAAGCAATATTGAGATTTACTTAAGAACGTGGGGCCCAATAAATACCATCAATGGTGCCCAGTCCAAGAGATGGTGGATCCTATAGGTAAACACCACCTCATCATGCACTAAAACTTACTAAAAAAAAAAAAGATGTGAAGTTCACACATATAGAAAATGGACATTTTGTGAATACATATTACACGTATTGTAAAATAGATAGAGCTCATATGTAGAGTTTGTTTGATAAACTTTCCTACTACTTTGTCTAAATTAGAAGCAAATTGGTTGAACATTACTTCTACCTAAAATGGCAGAAAACGCACCTATCTTGGTGATGGACAGGACAGCTAGAGGGGATATGGAGGAGGCTGTTATTTTTTTTTTAATAGGTGTACTTTCACCAATTTGCTGATAATTCATTGAAAGTAGATGATCGGTACAATTGCTGCCAATGCATTTTTTAAAGCTGTATTGTCATGAGTCAAATTTGATCATGTTAGGTTCTTGCATAGGTCCTATAGCATTGATAAGTTTCCACCCTCTTTCCTACATACACACATCTCTCCTGCATACACACAACTCTACTACTATCACACACGCAATTTTCCGAAATACACACACAACTCTCCTCCATACACAAACACAGTTCTAACACATATAGCTTTTCTACAGCTTTGAAGTATGCACTCACACCTCTGTTACATACACGCACTGTTTTGCTACATACTTGTACACAGCTTTCTTAGATACCATACACCAACAGCTCTCTTATATACTCATGCAGCTCCACACACACAAACACTTATATATATATATATATATGTACACTCATCCATCGTATACATTACCACATCTTGAAATTCCTTCCAGGAATGTGACTGATCACATGACCTGAAAGGTTCAATGGCTAATCAACAACTTTGTTTGATTGGGACCCTATCCATGCCACCTCACATATCAGGAGTGTCGTTCTTCTTTTCATAAAGAGGTCCAAGGGCTAGTCTTGCAGAAGTTTTTTCAGCTACACAGGATGCGCAACATCCGTGCAAGTCCTGGTGACTTTCTCCCCTGCACTGCACCGATCAGATAGATCAGTGTGGGGCAGGAGAAAGGAGAACAGTTCTTTCAGTGATCATGAAGGATGCTGTCAGTGTTTTCCTCCATCAGAATAAGCAGCCTCTAGACTGTAAGAAACACACACATTTTAACATCATTTTGATTGTCTAAAATTTACTGCAGCTAAAAATTACATTTGGTTTACAATGCATTTTGCCAGATATGTTGTCACTTGTCAAAGCTAAGAATTTTACATGCTGGCTTTTTTTATGGCACATTTAGCACTGATAAGTTGTCACACTCTTGCTTAATATGTTAACATTCTGTCTGTAAACTGTATATGCATAGCTACCTTTTTGAAGCAATATTGAGATTTACTTAAGAACGTGGGGCCCAATAAATACCATCAATGGTGCCCAGTCCAAGAGATGGTGGATCCTATAGGTAAACACCACCTCATCATGCACTAAAACTTACTAAAAAAAAAAAAGATGTGAAGTTCACACATATAGAAAATGGACATTTTGTGAATACATATTACACGTATTGTAAAATAGATAGAGCTCATATGTAGAGTTTGTTTGATAAACTTTCCTACTACTTTGTCTAAATTAGAAGCAAATTGGTTGAACATTACTTCTACCTAAAATGGCAGAAAACGCACCTATCTTGGTGATGGACAGGACAGCTAGAGGGGATATGGAGGAGGCTGTTATTTTTTTTTTAATAGGTGTACTTTCACCAATTTACTGATAATTAATTGAAAGTAGATGATCGGTACAATTGCTGCCAATGCATTTTTTAAAGCTGTATTGTCATGAGTCAAATTTGATCATGTTAGGTTCTTGCATAGGTCCTATAGCATTGATAAGTTTCCACCCTCTTTCCTACATACACACATCTCTCCTGCATACACACAACTCTACTACTATCACACACGCAATTTTCCGAAATACACACACAACTCTCCTCCATACACAAACACAGTTCTAACACATATAGCTTTTCTACAGCTTTGAAGTATGCACTCACACCTCTGTTACATACACGCACTGTTTTGCTACATACTTGTACACAGCTTTCTTACATACACCAACAGCTCTCTTATATACTCATGCAGCTCCACACACACAAACACTTATATATATATATATATATATATATATATATATATATATATGTACACTCATCCATCGTATGCATTACCACATCTTGAAATTCCTTCCAGGAATGTGACTGATCACATGACCTGAAAGGTTCAATGGCTAATCAACAACTTTGTTTGATTGGGACCCTATCCATGCCACCTCACATATCAGGAGTGTCGTTCTTCTTTTCATAAAGAGGTCCAAGGGCTAGTCTTGCAGAAGTTTTTTCAGCTACACAGGATGCGCAACATCCGTGCAAGTCCTGGTGACTTTCTCCCCTGCACTGCACCGATCAGATAGATCAGTGTGGGGCAGGAGAAAGGAGAACAGTTCTTTCAGTGATCATGAAGGATGCTGTCAGTGTTTTCCTCCATCAGAATAAGCAGCCTCTAGACTGTAAGAAACACACACATTTTAACATCATTTTGATTGTCTAAAATTTACTGCAGCTAAAAATTACATTTGGTTTACAATGCATTTTGCCAGATATGTTGTCACTTGTCAAAGCTAAGAATTTTACATGCTGGCTTTTTTTATGGCACATTTAGCACTGATAAGTTGTCACACTCTTGCTTAATATGTTAACATTCTGTCTGTAAACTGTATATGCATAGCTACCTTTTTGAAGCAATATTGAGATTTACTTAAGAACGTGGGGCCCAATAAATACCATCAATGGTGCCCAGTCCAAGAGATGGTGGATCCTATAGGTAAACACCACCTCATCATGCACTAAAACTTACTAAAAAAAAAAAAGATGTGAAGTTCACACATATAGAAAATGGACATTTTGTGAATACATATTACACGTATTGTAAAATAGATAGAGCTCATATGTAGAGTTTGTTTGATAAACTTTCCTACTACTTTGTCTAAATTAGAAGCAAATTGGTTGAACATTACTTCTACCTAAAATGGCAGAAAACGCACCTATCTTGGTGATGGACAGGACAGCTAGAGGGGATATGGAGGAGGCTGTTATTTTTTTTTTAATAGGTGTACTTTCACCAATTTGCTGATAATTCATTGAAAGTAGATGATCGGTACAATTGCTGCCAATGCATTTTTTAAAGCTGTATTGTCATGAGTCAAATTTGATCATGTTAGGTTCTTGCATAGGTCCTATAGCATTGATAAGTTTCCACCCTCTTTCCTACATACACACATCTCTCCTGCATACACACAACTCTACTACTATCACACACGCAATTTTCCGAAATACACACACAACTCTCCTCCATACACAAACACAGTTCTAACACATATAGCTTTTCTACAGCTTTGAAGTATGCACTCACACCTCTGTTACATACACGCACTGTTTTGCTACATACTTGTACACAGCTTTCTTAGATACCATACACCAACAGCTCTCTTATATACTCATGCAGCTCCACACACACAAACACTTATATATATATATATATATATGTACACTCATCCATCGTATACATTACCACATCTTGAAATTCCTTCCAGGAATGTGACTGATCACATGACCTGAAAGGTTCAATGGCTAATCAACAACTTTGTTTGATTGGGACCCTATCCATGCCACCTCACATATCAGGAGTGTCGTTCTTCTTTTCATAAAGAGGTCCAAGGGCTAGTCTTGCAGAAGTTTTTTCAGCTACACAGGATGCGCAACATCCGTGCAAGTCCTGGTGACTTTCTCCCCTGCACTGCACCGATCAGATAGATCAGTGTGGGGCAGGAGAAAGGAGAACAGTTCTTTCAGTGATCATGAAGGATGCTGTCAGTGTTTTCCTCCATCAGAATAAGCAGCCTCTAGACTGTAAGAAACACACACATTTTAACATCATTTTGATTGTCTAAAATTTACTGCAGCTAAAAATTACATTTGGTTTACAATGCATTTTGCCAGATATGTTGTCACTTGTCAAAGCTAAGAATTTTACATGCTGGCTTTTTTTATGGCACATTTAGCACTGATAAGTTGTCACACTCTTGCTTAATATGTTAACATTCTGTCTGTAAACTGTATATGCATAGCTACCTTTTTGAAGCAATATTGAGATTTACTTAAGAACGTGGGGCCCAATAAATACCATCAATGGTGCCCAGTCCAAGAGATGGTGGATCCTATAGGTAAACACCACCTCATCATGCACTAAAACTTACTAAAAAAAAAAAAGATGTGAAGTTCACACATATAGAAAATGGACATTTTGTGAATACATATTACACGTATTGTAAAATAGATAGAGCTCATATGTAGAGTTTGTTTGATAAACTTTCCTACTACTTTGTCTAAATTAGAAGCAAATTGGTTGAACATTACTTCTACCTAAAATGGCAGAAAACGCACCTATCTTGGTGATGGACAGGACAGCTAGAGGGGATATGGAGGAGGCTGTTATTTTTTTTTTAATAGGTGTACTTTCACCAATTTACTGATAATTAATTGAAAGTAGATGATCGGTACAATTGCTGCCAATGCATTTTTTAAAGCTGTATTGTCATGAGTCAAATTTGATCATGTTAGGTTCTTGCATAGGTCCTATAGCATTGATAAGTTTCCACCCTCTTTCCTACATACACACATCTCTCCTGCATACACACAACTCTACTACTATCACACACGCAATTTTCCGAAATACACACACAACTCTCCTCCATACACAAACACAGTTCTAACACATATAGCTTTTCTACAGCTTTGAAGTATGCACTCACACCTCTGTTACATACACGCACTGTTTTGCTACATACTTGTACACAGCTTTCTTACATACACCAACAGCTCTCTTATATACTCATGCAGCTCCACACACACAAACACTTATATATATATATATATATATATATATATATATATATATGTACACTCATCCATCGTATACATTACCACATCTTGAAATTCCTTCCAGGAATGTGACTGATCACATGACCTGAAAGGTTCAATGGCTAATCAACAACTTTGTTTGATTGGGACCCTATCCATGCCACCTCACATATCAGGAGTGTCGTTCTTCTTTTCATAAAGAGGTCCAAGGGCTAGTCTTGCAGAAGTTTTTTCAGCTACACAGGATGCGCAACATCCGTGCAAGTCCTGGTGACTTTCTCCCCTGCACTGCACCGATCAGATAGATCAGTGTGGGGCAGGAGAAAGGAGAACAGTTCTTTCAGTGATCATGAAGGATGCTGTCAGTGTTTTCCTCCATCAGAATAAGCAGCCTCTAGACTGTAAGAAACACACACATTTTAACATCATTTTGATTGTCTAAAATTTACTGCAGCTAAAAATTACATTTGGTTTACAATGCATTTTGCCAGATATGTTGTCACTTGTCAAAGCTAAGAATTTTACATGCAGGCTTTTTTTATGGCACATTTAGCACTGATAAGTTGTCACACTCTTGCTTAATATGTTAACATTCTGTCTGTAAACTGTATATGCATAGCTACCTTTTTGAAGCAATATTGAGATTTACTTAAGAACGTGGGGCCCAATAAATACCATCAATGGTGCCCAGTCCAAGAGATGGTGGATCCTATAGGTAAACACCACCTCATCATGCACTAAAACTTACTAAAAAAAAAAAAAGATGTGAAGTTCACACATATAGAAAATGGACATTTTGTGAATACATATTACACGTATTGTAAAATAGATAGAGCTCATATGTAGAGTTTGTTTGATAAACTTTCCTACTACTTTGTCTAAATTAGAAGCAAATTGGTTGAACATTACTTCTACCTAAAATGGCAGAAAACGCACCTATCTTGGTGATGGACAGGACAGCTAGAGGGGATATGGAGGAGGCTGTTATTTTTTTTTTAATAGGTGTACTTTCACCAATTTGCTGATAATTCATTGAAAGTAGATGATCGGTACAATTGCTGCCAATGCATTTTTTAAAGCTGTATTGTCATGAGTCAAATTTGATCATGTTAGGTTCTTGCATAGGTCCTATAGCATTGATAAGTTTCCACCCTCTTTCCTACATACACACATCTCTCCTGCATACACACAACTCTACTACTATCACACACGCAATTTTCCGAAATACACACACAACTCTCCTCCATACACAAACACAGTTCTAACACATATAGCTTTTCTACAGCTTTGAAGTATGCACTCACACCTCTGTTACATACACGCACTGTTTTGCTACATACTTGTACACAGCTTTCTTACATACCATACACCAACAGCTCTCTTATATACTCATGCAGCTCCACACACACAAACATATATATATATATATATGTACACTCATCCATCGTATACATTACCACATCTTGAAATTCCTTCCAGGAATGTGACTGATCACATGACCTGAAAGGTTCAATGGCTAATCAACAACTTTGTTTGATTGGGACCCTATCCATGCCACCTCACATATCAGGAGTGTCGTTCTTCTTTTCATAAAGAGGTCCAAGGGCTAGTCTTGCAGAAGTTTTTTCAGCTACACAGGATGCGCAACATCCGTGCAAGTCCTGGTGACTTTCTCCCCTGCACTGCACCGATCAGATAGATCAGTGTGGGGCAGGAGAAAGGAGAACAGTTCTTTCAGTGATCATGAAGGATGCTGTCAGTGTTTTCCTCCATCAGAATAAGCAGCCTCTAGACTGTAAGAAACACACACATTTTAACATCATTTTGATTGTCTAAAATTTACTGCAGCTAAAAATTACATTTGGTTTACAATGCATTTTGCCAGATATGTTGTCACTTGTCAAAGCTAAGAATTTTACATGCTGGCTTTTTTTATGGCACATTTAGCACTGATAAGTTGTCACACTCTTGCTTAATATGTTAACATTCTGTCTGTAAACTGTATATGCATAGCTACCTTTTTGAAGCAATATTGAGATTTACTTAAGAACGTGGGGCCCAATAAATACCATCAATGGTGCCCAGTCCAAGAGATGGTGGATCCTATAGGTAAACACCACCTCATCATGCACTAAAACTTACTAAAAAAAAAAAAAGATGTGAAGTTCACACATATAGAAAATGGACATTTTGTGAATACATATTACACGTATTGTAAAATAGATAGAGCTCATATGTAGAGTTTGTTTGATAAACTTTCCTACTACTTTGTCTAAATTAGAAGCAAATTGGTTGAACATTACTTCTACCTAAAATGGCAGAAAACGCACCTATCTTGGTGATGGACAGGACAGCTAGAGGGGATATGGAGGAGGCTGTTATTTTTTTTTTAATAGGTGTACTTTCACCAATTTGCTGATAATTCATTGAAAGTAGATGATCGGTACAATTGCTGCCAATGCATTTTTTAAAGCTGTATTGTCATGAGTCAAATTTGATCATGTTAGGTTCTTGCATAGGTCCTATAGCATTGATAAGTTTCCACCCTCTTTCCTACATACACACATCTCTCCTGCATACACACAACTCTACTACTATCACACACGCAATTTTCCGAAATACACACACAACTCTCCTCCATACACAAACACAGTTCTAACACATATAGCTTTTCTACAGCTTTGAAGTATGCACTCACACCTCTGTTACATACACGCACTGTTTTGCTACATACTTGTACACAGCTTTCTTACATACCATACACCAACAGCTCTCTTATATACTCATGCAGCTCCACACACACAAACATATATATATATATATATGTACACTCATCCATCGTATACATTACCACATCTTGAAATTCCTTCCAGGAATGTGACTGATCACATGACCTGAAAGGTTCAATGGCTAATCAACAACTTTGTTTGATTGGGACCCTATCCATGCCACCTCACATATCAGGAGTGTCGTTCTTCTTTTCATAAAGAGGTCCAAGGGCTAGTCTTGCAGAAGTTTTTTCAGCTACACAGGATGCGCAACATCCGTGCAAGTCCTGGTGACTTTCTCCCCTGCACTGCACCGATCAGATAGATCAGTGTGGGGCAGGAGAAAGGAGAACAGTTCTTTCAGTGATCATGAAGGATGCTGTCAGTGTTTTCCTCCATCAGAATAAGCAGCCTCTAGACTGTAAGAAACACACACATTTTAACATCATTTTGATTGTCTAAAATTTACTGCAGCTAAAAATTACATTTGGTTTACAATGCATTTTGCCAGATATGTTGTCACTTGTCAAAGCTAAGAATTTTACATGCTGGCTTTTTTTATGGCACATTTAGCACTGATAAGTTGTCACACTCTTGCTTAATATGTTAACATTCTGTCTGTAAACTGTATATGCATAGCTACCTTTTTGAAGCAATATTGAGATTTACTTAAGAACGTGGGGCCCAATAAATACCATCAATGGTGCCCAGTCCAAGAGATGGTGGATCCTATAGGTAAACACCACCTCATCATGCACTAAAACTTACTAAAAAAAAAAAAAGATGTGAAGTTCACACATATAGAAAATGGACATTTTGTGAATACATATTACACGTATTGTAAAATAGATAGAGCTCATATGTAGAGTTTGTTTGATAAACTTTCCTACTACTTTGTCTAAATTAGAAGCAAATTGGTTGAACATTACTTCTACCTAAAATGGCAGAAAACGCACCTATCTTGGTGATGGACAGGACAGCTAGAGGGGATATGGAGGAGGCTGTTATTTTTTTTTTAATAGGTGTACTTTCACCAATTTGCTGATAATTCATTGAAAGTAGATGATCGGTACAATTGCTGCCAATGCATTTTTTAAAGCTGTATTGTCATGAGTCAAATTTGATCATGTTAGGTTCTTGCATAGGTCCTATAGCATTGATAAGTTTCCACCCTCTTTCCTACATACACACATCTCTCCTGCATACACACAACTCTACTACTATCACACACGCAATTTTCCGAAATACACACACAACTCTCCTCCATACACAAACACAGTTCTAACACATATAGCTTTTCTACAGCTTTGAAGTATGCACTCACACCTCTGTTACATACACGCACTGTTTTGCTACATACTTGTACACAGCTTTCTTACATACCATACACCAACAGCTCTCTTATATACTCATGCAGCTCCACACACACAAACATATATATATATATATATGTACACTCATCCATCGTATACATTACCACATCTTGAAATTCCTTCCAGGAATGTGACTGATCACATGACCTGAAAGGTTCAATGGCTAATCAACAACTTTGTTTGATTGGGACCCTATCCATGCCACCTCACATATCAGGAGTGTCGTTCTTCTTTTCATAAAGAGGTCCAAGGGCTAGTCTTGCAGAAGTTTTTTCAGCTACACAGGATGCGCAACATCCGTGCAAGTCCTGGTGACTTTCTCCCCTGCACTGCACCGATCAGATAGATCAGTGTGGGGCAGGAGAAAGGAGAACAGTTCTTTCAGTGATCATGAAGGATGCTGTCAGTGTTTTCCTCCATCAGAATAAGCAGCCTCTAGACTGTAAGAAACACACACATTTTAACATCATTTTGATTGTCTAAAATTTACTGCAGCTAAAAATTACATTTGGTTTACAATGCATTTTGCCAGATATGTTGTCACTTGTCAAAGCTAAGAATTTTACATGCTGGCTTTTTTTATGGCACATTTAGCACTGATAAGTTGTCACACTCTTGCTTAATATGTTAACATTCTGTCTGTAAACTGTATATGCATAGCTACCTTTTTGAAGCAATATTGAGATTTACTTAAGAACGTGGGGCCCAATAAATACCATCAATGGTGCCCAGTCCAAGAGATGGTGGATCCTATAGGTAAACACCACCTCATCATGCACTAAAACTTACTAAAAAAAAAAAAGATGTGAAGTTCACACATATAGAAAATGGACATTTTGTGAATACATATTACACGTATTGTAAAATAGATAGAGCTCATATGTAGAGTTTGTTTGATAAACTTTCCTACTACTTTGTCTAAATTAGAAGCAAATTGGTTGAACATTACTTCTACCTAAAATGGCAGAAAACGCACCTATCTTGGTGATGGACAGGACAGCTAGAGGGGATATGGAGGAGGCTGTTATTTTTTTTTTAATAGGTGTACTTTCACCAATTTGCTGATAATTCATTGAAAGTAGATGATCGGTACAATTGCTGCCAATGCATTTTTTAAAGCTGTATTGTCATGAGTCAAATTTGATCATGTTAGGTTCTTGCATAGGTCCTATAGCATTGATAAGTTTCCACCCTCTTTCCTACATACACACATCTCTCCTGCATACACACAACTCTACTACTATCACACACGCAATTTTCCGAAATACACACACAACTCTCCTCCATACACAAACACAGTTCTAACACATATAGCTTTTCTACAGCTTTGAAGTATGCACTCACACCTCTGTTACATACACGCACTGTTTTGCTACATACTTGTACACAGCTTTCTTACATACACCAACAGCTCTCTTATATACTCATGCAGCTCCACACACACAAACACTTATATATATATATATATATATATGTACACTCATCCATCGTATACATTACCACATCTTGAAATTCCTTCCAGGAATGTGACTGATCACATGACCTGAAAGGTTCAATGGCTAATCAACAACTTTGTTTGATTGGGACCCTATCCATGCCACCTCACATATCAGGAGTGTCGTTCTTCTTTTCATAAAGAGGTCCAAGGGCTAGTCTTGCAGAAGTTTTTTCAGCTACACAGGATGCGCAACATCCGTGCAAGTCCTGGTGACTTTCTCCCCTGCACTGCACCGATCAGATAGATCAGTGTGGGGCAGGAGAAAGGAGAACAGTTCTTTCAGTGATCATGAAGGATGCTGTCAGTGTTTTCCTCCATCAGAATAAGCAGCCTCTAGACTGTAAGAAACACACACATTTTAACATCATTTTGATTGTCTAAAATTTACTGCAGCTAAAAATTACATTTGGTTTACAATGCATTTTGCCAGATATGTTGTCACTTGTCAAAGCTAAGAATTTTACATGCTGGGTTTTTTTATGGCACATTTAGCACTGATAAGTTGTCACACTCTTGCTTAATATGTTAACATTCTGTCTGTAAACTGTATATGCATAGCTACCTTTTTGAAGCAATATTGAGATTTACTTAAGAACGTGGGGCCCAATAAATACCATCAATGGTGCCCAGTCCAAGAGATGGTGGATCCCATAGGTAAACACCACCTCATCATGCACTAAAACTTACTAAAAAAAAAAAAAGATGTGAAGTTCACACATATAGAAAATGGACATTTTGTGAATACATATTACACGTATTGTAAAATAGATAGAGCTCATATGTAGAGTTTGTTTGATAAACTTTCCTACTACTTTGTCTAAATTAGAAGCAAATTGGTTGAACATTACTTCTACCTAAAATGGCAGAAAACGCACCTATCTTGGTGATGGACAGGACAGCTAGAGGGGATATGGAGGAGGCTGTTATTTTTTTTTTAATAGGTGTACTTTCACCAATTTGCTGATAATTCATTGAAAGTAGATGATCGGTACAATTGCTGCCAATGCATTTTTTAAAGCTGTATTGTCATGAGTCAAATTTGATCATGTTAGGTTCTTGCATAGGTCCTATAGCATTGATAAGTTTCCACCCTCTTTCCTACATACACACATCTCTCCTGCATACACACAACTCTACTACTATCACACACGCAATTTTCCGAAATACACACACAACTCTCCTCCATACACAAACACAGCTCTAACACATATAGCTTTTCTACAGCTTTGAAGTATGCACTCACACCTCTGTTACATACACGCACTGTTTTGCTACATACTTGTACACAGCTTTCTTACATACACCAACAGCTCTCTTATATACTCATGCAGCTCCACACACACAAACACTTATATATATATATATATATATATGTACACTCATCCATCGTATACATTACCACATCTTGAAATTCCTTCCAGGAATGTGACTGATCACATGACCTGAAAGGTTCAATGGCTAATCAACAACTTTGTTTGATTGGGACCCTATCCATGCCACCTCACATATCAGGAGTGTCGTTCTTCTTTTCATAAAGAGGTCCAAGGGCTAGTCTTGCAGAAGTTTTTTCAGCTACACAGGATGCGCAACATCCGTGCAAGTCCTGGTGACTTTCTCCCCTGCACTGCACCGATCAGATAGATCAGTGTGGGGCAGGAGAAAGGAGAACAGTTCTTTCAGTGATCATGAAGGATGCTGTCAGTGTTTTCCTCCATCAGAATAAGCAGCCTCTAGACTGTAAGAAACACACACATTTTAACATCATTTTGATTGTCTAAAATTTACTGCAGCTAAAAATTACATTTGGTTTACAATGCATTTTGCCAGATATGTTGTCACTTGTCAAAGCTAAGAATTTTACATGCTGGCTTTTTTTATGGCACATTTAGCACTGATAAGTTGTCACACTCTTGCTTAATATGTTAACATTCTGTCTGTAAACTGTATATGCATAGCTACCTTTTTGAAGCAATATTGAGATTTACTTAAGAACGTGGGGCCCAATAAATACCATCAATGGTGCCCAGTCCAAGAGATGGTGGATCCTATAGGTAAACACCACCTCATCATGCACTAAAACTTACTAAAAAAAAAAAAGATGTGAAGTTCACACATATAGAAAATGGACATTTTGTGAATACATATTACACGTATTGTAAAATAGATAGAGCTCATATGTAGAGTTTGTTTGATAAACTTTCCTACTACTTTGTCTAAATTAGAAGCAAATTGGTTGAACATTACTTCTACCTAAAATGGCAGAAAACGCACCTATCTTGGTGATGGACAGGACAGCTAGAGGGGATATGGAGGAGGCTGTTATTTTTTTTTTAATAGGTGTACTTTCACCAATTTGCTGATAATTCATTGAAAGTAGATGATCGGTACAATTGCTGCCAATGCATTTTTTAAAGCTGTATTGTCATGAGTCAAATTTGATCATGTTAGGTTCTTGCATAGGTCCTATAGCATTGATAAGTTTCCACCCTCTTTCCTACATACACACATCTCTCCTGCATACACACAACTCTACTACTATCACACACGCAATTTTCCGAAATACACACACAACTCTCCTCCATACACAAACACAGTTCTAACACATATAGCTTTTCTACAGCTTTGAAGTATGCACTCACACCTCTGTTACATACACGCACTGTTTTGCTACATACTTGTACACAGCTTTCTTACATACACCAACAGCTCTCTTATATACTCATGCAGCTCCACACACACAAACACTTATATATATATATATATATATATATATATATATGTACACTCATCCATCGTATACATTACCACATCTTGAAATTCCTTCCAGGAATGTGACTGATCACATGACCTGAAAGGTTCAATGGCTAATCAACAACTTTGTTTGATTGGGACCCTATCCATGCCACCTCACATATCAGGAGTGTCGTTCTTCTTTTCATAAAGAGGTCCAAGGGCTAGTCTTGCAGAAGTTTTTTCAGCTACACAGGATGCGCAACATCCGTGCAAGTCCTGGTGACTTTCTCCCCTGCACTGCACCGATCAGATAGATCAGTGTGGGGCAGGAGAAAGGAGAACAGTTCTTTCAGTGATCATGAAGGATGCTGTCAGTGTTTTCCTCCATCAGAATAAGCAGCCTCTAGACTGTAAGAAACACACACATTTTAACATCATTTTGATTGTCTAAAATTTACTGCAGCTAAAAATTACATTTGGTTTACAATGCATTTTGCCAGATATGTTGTCACTTGTCAAAGCTAAGAATTTTACATGCTGGGTTTTTTTATGGCACATTTAGCACTGATAAGTTGTCACACTCTTGCTTAATATGTTAACATTCTGTCTGTAAACTGTATATGCATAGCTACCTTTTTGAAGCAATATTGAGATTTACTTAAGAACGTGGGGCCCAATAAATACCATCAATGGTGCCCAGTCCAAGAGATGGTGGATCCTATAGGTAAACACCACCTCATCATGCACTAAAACTTACTAAAAAAAAAAAAAGATGTGAAGTTCACACATATAGAAAATGGACATTTTGTGAATACATATTACACGTATTGTAAAATAGATAGAGCTCATATGTAGAGTTTGTTTGATAAACTTTCCTACTACTTTGTCTAAATTAGAAGCAAATTGGTTGAACATTACTTCTACCTAAAATGGCAGAAAACGCACCTATCTTGGTGATGGACAGGACAGCTAGAGGGGATATGGAGGAGGCTGTTATTTTTTTTTTAATAGGTGTACTTTCACCAATTTGCTGATAATTCATTGAAAGTAGATGATCGGTACAATTGCTGCCAATGCATTTTTTAAAGCTGTATTGTCATGAGTCAAATTTGATCATGTTAGGTTCTTGCATAGGTCCTATAGCATTGATAAGTTTCCACCCTCTTTCCTACATACACACATCTCTCCTGCATACACACAACTCTACTACTATCACACACGCAATTTTCCGAAATACACACACAACTCTCCTCCATACACAAACACAGCTCTAACACATATAGCTTTTCTACAGCTTTGAAGTATGCACTCACACCTCTGTTACATACACGCACTGTTTTGCTACATACTTGTACACAGCTTTCTTACATACACCAACAGCTCTCTTATATACTCATGCAGCTCCACACACACAAACACTTATATATATATATATATATATATGTACACTCATCCATCGTATACATTACCACATCTTGAAATTCCTTCCAGGAATGTGACTGATCACATGACCTGAAAGGTTCAATGGCTAATCAACAACTTTGTTTGATTGGGACCCTATCCATGCCACCTCACATATCAGGAGTGTCGTTCTTCTTTTCATAAAGAGGTCCAAGGGCTAGTCTTGCAGAAGTTTTTTCAGCTACACAGGATGCGCAACATCCGTGCAAGTCCTGGTGACTTTCTCCCCTGCACTGCACCGATCAGATAGATCAGTGTGGGGCAGGAGAAAGGAGAACAGTTCTTTCAGTGATCATGAAGGATGCTGTCAGTGTTTTCCTCCATCAGAATAAGCAGCCTCTAGACTGTAAGAAACACACACATTTTAACATCATTTTGATTGTCTAAAATTTACTGCAGCTAAAAATTACATTTGGTTTACAATGCATTTTGCCAGATATGTTGTCACTTGTCAAAGCTAAGAATTTTACATGCTGGGTTTTTTTATGGCACATTTAGCACTGATAAGTTGTCACACTCTTGCTTAATATGTTAACATTCTGTCTGTAAACTGTATATGCATAGCTACCTTTTTGAAGCAATATTGAGATTTACTTAAGAACGTGGGGCCCAATAAATACCATCAATGGTGCCCAGTCCAAGAGATGGTGGATCCTATAGGTAAACACCACCTCATCATGCACTAAAACTTACTAAAAAAAAAAAAAGATGTGAAGTTCACACATATAGAAAATGGACATTTTGTGAATACATATTACACGTATTGTAAAATAGATAGAGCTCATATGTAGAGTTTGTTTGATAAACTTTCCTACTACTTTGTCTAAATTAGAAGCAAATTGGTTGAACATTACTTCTACCTAAAATGGCAGAAAACGCACCTATCTTGGTGATGGACAGGACAGCTAGAGGGGATATGGAGGAGGCTGTTATTTTTTTTTTAATAGGTGTACTTTCACCAATTTGCTGATAATTCATTGAAAGTAGATGATCGGTACAATTGCTGCCAATGCATTTTTTAAAGCTGTATTGTCATGAGTCAAATTTGATCATGTTAGGTTCTTGCATAGGTCCTATAGCATTGATAAGTTTCCACCCTCTTTCCTACATACACACATCTCTCCTGCATACACACAACTCTACTACTATCACACACGCAATTTTCCGAAATACACACACAACTCTCCTCCATACACAAACACAGTTCTAACACATATAGCTTTTCTACAGCTTTGAAGTATGCACTCACACCTCTGTTACATACACGCACTGTTTTGCTACATACTTGTACACAGCTTTCTTACATACCATACACCAACAGCTCTCTTATATACTCATGCAGCTCCACACACACAAACACTTATATATATATATATATATGTACACTCATCCATCGTATACATTACCACATCTTGAAATTCCTTCCAGGAATGTGACTGATCACATGACCTGAAAGGTTCAATGGCTAATCAACAACTTTGTTTGATTGGGACCCTATCCATGCCACCTCACATATCAGGAGTGTCGTTCTTCTTTTCATAAAGAGGTCCAAGGGCTAGTCTTGCAGAAGTTTTTTCAGCTACACAGGATGCGCAACATCCGTGCAAGTCCTGGTGACTTTCTCCCCTGCACTGCACCGATCAGATAGATCAGTGTGGGGCAGGAGAAAGGAGAACAGTTCTTTCAGTGATCATGAAGGATGCTGTCAGTGTTTTCCTCCATCAGAATAAGCAGCCTCTAGACTGTAAGAAACACACACATTTTAACATCATTTTGATTGTCTAAAATTTACTGCAGCTAAAAATTACATTTGGTTTACAATGCATTTTGCCAGATATGTTGTCACTTGTCAAAGCTAAGAATTTTACATGCTGGGTTTTTTTATGGCACATTTAGCACTGATAAGTTGTCACACTCTTGCTTAATATGTTAACATTCTGTCTGTAAACTGTATATGCATAGCTACCTTTTTGAAGCAATATTGAGATTTACTTAAGAACGTGGGGCCCAATAAATACCATCAATGGTGCCCAGTCCAAGAGATGGTGGATCCTATAGGTAAACACCACCTCATCATGCACTAAAACTTACTAAAAAAAAAAAAAGATGTGAAGTTCACACATATAGAAAATGGACATTTTGTGAATACATATTACACGTATTGTAAAATAGATAGAGCTCATATGTAGAGTTTGTTTGATAAACTTTCCTACTACTTTGTCTAAATTAGAAGCAAATTGGTTGAACATTACTTCTACCTAAAATGGCAGAAAACGCACCTATCTTGGTGATGGACAGGACAGCTAGAGGGGATATGGAGGAGGCTGTTATTTTTTTTTTAATAGGTGTACTTTCACCAATTTGCTGATAATTCATTGAAAGTAGATGATCGGTACAATTGCTGCCAATGCATTTTTTAAAGCTGTATTGTCATGAGTCAAATTTGATCATGTTAGGTTCTTGCATAGGTCCTATAGCATTGATAAGTTTCCACCCTCTTTCCTACATACACACATCTCTCCTGCATACACACAACTCTACTACTATCACACACGCAATTTTCCGAAATACACACACAACTCTCCTCCATACACAAACACAGTTCTAACACATATAGCTTTTCTACAGCTTTGAAGTATGCACTCACACCTCTGTTACATACACGCACTGTTTTGCTACATACTTGTACACAGCTTTCTTACATACCATACACCAACAGCTCTCTTATATACTCATGCAGCTCCACACACACAAACACTTATATATATATATATATGTACACTCATCCATCGTATACATTACCACATCTTGAAATTCCTTCCAGGAATGTGACTGATCACATGACCTGAAAGGTTCAATGGCTAATCAACAACTTTGTTTGATTGGGACCCTATCCATGCCACCTCACATATCAGGAGTGTCGTTCTTCTTTTCATAAAGAGGTCCAAGGGCTAGTCTTGCAGAAGTTTTTTCAGCTACACAGGATGCGCAACATCCGTGCAAGTCCTGGTGACTTTCTCCCCTGCACTGCACCGATCAGATAGATCAGTGTGGGGCAGGAGAAAGGAGAACAGTTCTTTCAGTGATCATGAAGGATGCTGTCAGTGTTTTCCTCCATCAGAATAAGCAGCCTCTAGACTGTAAGAAACACACACATTTTAACATCATTTTGATTGTCTAAAATTTACTGCAGCTAAAAATTACATTTGGTTTACAATGCATTTTGCCAGATATGTTGTCACTTGTCAAAGCTAAGAATTTTACATGCTGGGTTTTTTTATGGCACATTTAGCACTGATAAGTTGTCACACTCTTGCTTAATATGTTAACATTCTGTCTGTAAACTGTATATGCATAGCTACCTTTTTGAAGCAATATTGAGATTTACTTAAGAACGTGGGGCCCAATAAATACCATCAATGGTGCCCAGTCCAAGAGATGGTGGATCCTATAGGTAAACACCACCTCATCATGCACTAAAACTTACTAAAAAAAAAAAAAGATGTGAAGTTCACACATATAGAAAATGGACATTTTGTGAATACATATTACACGTATTGTAAAATAGATAGAGCTCATATGTAGAGTTTGTTTGATAAACTTTCCTACTACTTTGTCTAAATTAGAAGCAAATTGGTTGAACATTACTTCTACCTAAAATGGCAGAAAACGCACCTATCTTGGTGATGGACAGGACAGCTAGAGGGGATATGGAGGAGGCTGTTATTTTTTTTTTAATAGGTGTACTTTCACCAATTTGCTGATAATTCATTGAAAGTAGATGATCGGTACAATTGCTGCCAATGCATTTTTTAAAGCTGTATTGTCATGAGTCAAATTTGATCATGTTAGGTTCTTGCATAGGTCCTATAGCATTGATAAGTTTCCACCCTCTTTCCTACATACATACATCTCTCCTGCATACACACAACTCTACTACTATCACACACGCAATTTTCCGAAATACACACACAACTCTCCTCCATACACAAACACAGCTCTAACACATATAGCTTTTCTACAGCTTTGAAGTATGCACTCACACCTCTGTTACATACACGCACTGTTTTGCTACATACTTGTACACAGCTTTCTTACATACACCAACAGCTCTCTTATATACTCATGCAGCTCCACACACACAAACACTTATATATATATATATATATATATATATATGTACACTCATCCATCGTATACATTACCACATCTTGAAATTCCTTCCAGGAATGTGACTGATCACATGACCTGAAAGGTTCAATGGCTAATCAACAACTTTGTTTGATTGGGACCCTATCCATGCCACCTCACATATCAGGAGTGTCGTTCTTCTTTTCATAAAGAGGTCCAAGTCTTGCAGAAGTTTTTTCAGCTACACAGGATGCGCAACATCCGTGCAAGTCCTGGTGACTTTCTCCCCTGCACTGCACCGATCAGATAGATCAGTGTGGGGCAGGAGAAAGGAGAACAGTTCTTTCAGTGATCATGAAGGATGCTGTCAGTGTTTTCCTCCATCAGAATAAGCAGCCTCTAGACTGTAAGAAACACACACATTTTAACATCATTTTGATTGTCTAAAATTTACTGCAGCTAAAAATTACATTTGGTTTACAATGCATTTTGCCAGATATGTTGTCACTTGTCAAAGCTAAGAATTTTACATGCTGGGTTTTTTTATGGCACATTTAGCACTGATAAGTTGTCACACTCTTGCTTAATATGTTAACATTCTGTCTGTAAACTGTATATGCATAGCTACCTTTTTGAAGCAATATTGAGATTTACTTAAGAACGTGGGGCCCAATAAATACCATCAATGGTGCCCAGTCCAAGAGATGGTGGATCCTATAGGTAAACACCACCTCATCATGCACTAAAACTTACTAAAAAAAAAAAAAGATGTGAAGTTCACACATATAGAAAATGGACATTTTGTGAATACATATTACACGTATTGTAAAATAGATAGAGCTCATATGTAGAGTTTGTTTGATAAACTTTCCTACTACTTTGTCTAAATTAGAAGCAAATTGGTTGAACATTACTTCTACCTAAAATGGCAGAAAACGCACCTATCTTGGTGATGGACAGGACAGCTAGAGGGGATATGGAGGAGGCTGTTATTTTTTTTTTAATAGGTGTACTTTCACCAATTTGCTGATAATTCATTGAAAGTAGATGATCGGTACAATTGCTGCCAATGCATTTTTTAAAGCTGTATTGTCATGAGTCAAATTTGATCATGTTAGGTTCTTGCATAGGTCCTATAGCATTGATAAGTTTCCACCCTCTTTCCTACATACACACATCTCTCCTGCATACACACAACTCTACTACTATCACACACGCAATTTTCCGAAATACACACACAACTCTCCTCCATACACAAACACAGTTCTAAC
The DNA here is from genome assembly GCF_046119375.1 of Phyllobates terribilis. Lineage (NCBI taxonomy): Eukaryota > Metazoa > Chordata > Amphibia > Anura > Dendrobatidae > Phyllobates > Phyllobates terribilis. The sequence continues at coordinate 69,826 of NW_027364118.1, read as the reverse complement.
ACATATAGCTTTTCTACAGCTTTGAAGTATGCACTCACACCTCTGTTACATACACGCACTGTTTTGCTACATACTTGTACACAGCTTTCTTACATACCATACACCAACAGCTCTCTTATATACTCATGCAGCTCCACACACACAAACACTTATATATATATATATATATGTACACTCATCCATCGTATACATTACCACATCTTGAAATTCCTTCCAGGAATGTGACTGATCACATGACCTGAAAGGTTCAATGGCTAATCAACAACTTTGTTTGATTGGGACCCTATCCATGCCACCTCACATATCAGGAGTGTCGTTCTTCTTTTCATAAAGAGGTCCAAGGGCTAGTCTTGCAGAAGTTTTTTCAGCTACACAGGATGCGCAACATCCGTGCAAGTCCTGGTGACTTTCTCCCCTGCACTGCACCGATCAGATAGATCAGTGTGGGGCAGGAGAAAGGAGAACAGTTCTTTCAGTGATCATGAAGGATGCTGTCAGTGTTTTCCTCCATCAGAATAAGCAGCCTCTAGACTGTAAGAAACACACACATTTTAACATCATTTTGATTGTCTAAAATTTACTGCAGCTAAAAATTACATTTGGTTTACAATGCATTTTGCCAGATATGTTGTCACTTGTCAAAGCTAAGAATTTTACATGCTGGGTTTTTTTATGGCACATTTAGCACTGATAAGTTGTCACACTCTTGCTTAATATGTTAACATTCTGTCTGTAAACTGTATATGCATAGCTACCTTTTTGAAGCAATATTGAGATTTACTTAAGAACGTGGGGCCCAATAAATACCATCAATGGTGCCCAGTCCAAGAGATGGTGGATCCTATAGGTAAACACCACCTCATCATGCACTAAAACTTACTAAAAAAAAAAAAAGATGTGAAGTTCACACATATAGAAAATGGACATTTTGTGAATACATATTACACGTATTGTAAAATAGATAGAGCTCATATGTAGAGTTTGTTTGATAAACTTTCCTACTACTTTGTCTAAATTAGAAGCAAATTGGTTGAACATTACTTCTACCTAAAATGGCAGAAAACGCACCTATCTTGGTGATGGACAGGACAGCTAGAGGGGATATGGAGGAGGCTGTTATTTTTTTTTTAATAGGTGTACTTTCACCAATTTGCTGATAATTCATTGAAAGTAGATGATCGGTACAATTGCTGCCAATGCATTTTTTAAAGCTGTATTGTCATGAGTCAAATTTGATCATGTTAGGTTCTTGCATAGGTCCTATAGCATTGATAAGTTTCCACCCTCTTTCCTACATACACACATCTCTCCTGCATACACACAACTCTACTACTATCACACACGCAATTTTCCGAAATACACACACAACTCTCCTCCATACACAAACACAGCTCTAACACATATAGCTTTTCTACAGCTTTGAAGTATGCACTCACACCTCTGTTACATACACGCACTGTTTTGCTACATACTTGTACACAGCTTTCTTACATACACCAACAGCTCTCTTATATACTCATGCAGCTCCACACACACAAACACTTATATATATATATATATATATATATATATATATATATATGTACACTCATCCATCGTATACATTACCACATCTTGAAATTCCTTCCAGGAATGTGACTGATCACATGACCTGAAAGGTTCAATGGCTAATCAACAACTTTGTTTGATTGGGACCCTATCCATGCCACCTCACATATCAGGAGTGTCGTTCTTCTTTTCATAAAGAGGTCCAAGGGCTAGTCTTGCAGAAGTTTTTTCAGCTACACAGGATGCGCAACATCCGTGCAAGTCCTGGTGACTTTCTCCCCTGCACTGCACCGATCAGATAGATCAGTGTGGGGCAGGAGAAAGGAGAACAGTTCTTTCAGTGATCATGAAGGATGCTGTCAGTGTTTTCCTCCATCAGAATAAGCAGCCTCTAGACTGTAAGAAACACACACATTTTAACATCATTTTGATTGTCTAAAATTTACTGCAGCTAAAAATTACATTTGGTTTACAATGCATTTTGCCAGATATGTTGTCACTTGTCAAAGCTAAGAATTTTACATGCTGGGTTTTTTTATGGCACATTTAGCACTGATAAGTTGTCACACTCTTGCTTAATATGTTAACATTCTGTCTGTAAACTGTATATGCATAGCTACCTTTTTGAAGCAATATTGAGATTTACTTAAGAACGTGGGGCCCAATAAATACCATCAATGGTGCCCAGTCCAAGAGATGGTGGATCCTATAGGTAAACACCACCTCATCATGCACTAAAACTTACTAAAAAAAAAAAAAGATGTGAAGTTCACACATATAGAAAATGGACATTTTGTGAATACATATTACACGTATTGTAAAATAGATAGAGCTCATATGTAGAGTTTGTTTGATAAACTTTCCTACTACTTTGTCTAAATTAGAAGCAAATTGGTTGAACATTACTTCTACCTAAAATGGCAGAAAACGCACCTATCTTGGTGATGGACAGGACAGCTAGAGGGGATATGGAGGAGGCTGTTATTTTTTTTTTAATAGGTGTACTTTCACCAATTTGCTGATAATTCATTGAAAGTAGATGATCGGTACAATTGCTGCCAATGCATTTTTTAAAGCTGTATTGTCATGAGTCAAATTTGATCATGTTAGGTTCTTGCATAGGTCCTATAGCATTGATAAGTTTCCACCCTCTTTCCTACATACACACATCTCTCCTGCATACACACAACTCTACTACTATCACACACGCAATTTTCCGAAATACACACACAACTCTCCTCCATACACAAACACAGCTCTAACACATATAGCTTTTCTACAGCTTTGAAGTATGCACTCACACCTCTGTTACATACACGCACTGTTTTGCTACATACTTGTACACAGCTTTCTTACATACACCAACAGCTCTCTTATATACTCATGCAGCTCCACACACACAAACACTTATATATATATATATATATATATGTACACTCATCCATCGTATACATTACCACATCTTGAAATTCCTTCCAGGAATGTGACTGATCACATGACCTGAAAGGTTCAATGGCTAATCAACAACTTTGTTTGATTGGGACCCTATCCATGCCACCTCACATATCAGGAGTGTCGTTCTTCTTTTCATAAAGAGGTCCAAGGGCTAGTCTTGCAGAAGTTTTTTCAGCTACACAGGATGCGCAACATCCGTGCAAGTCCTGGTGACTTTCTCCCCTGCACTGCACCGATCAGATAGATCAGTGTGGGGCAGGAGAAAGGAGAACAGTTCTTTCAGTGATCATGAAGGATGCTGTCAGTGTTTTCCTCCATCAGAATAAGCAGCCTCTAGACTGTAAGAAACACACACATTTTAACATCATTTTGATTGTCTAAAATTTACTGCAGCTAAAAATTACATTTGGTTTACAATGCATTTTGCCAGATATGTTGTCACTTGTCAAAGCTAAGAATTTTACATGCTGGGTTTTTTTATGGCACATTTAGCACTGATAAGTTGTCACACTCTTGCTTAATATGTTAACATTCTGTCTGTAAACTGTATATGCATAGCTACCTTTTTGAAGCAATATTGAGATTTACTTAAGAACGTGGGGCCCAATAAATACCATCAATGGTGCCCAGTCCAAGAGATGGTGGATCCTATAGGTAAACACCACCTCATCATGCACTAAAACTTACTAAAAAAAAAAAAAGATGTGAAGTTCACACATATAGAAAATGGACATTTTGTGAATACATATTACACGTATTGTAAAATAGATAGAGCTCATATGTAGAGTTTGTTTGATAAACTTTCCTACTACTTTGTCTAAATTAGAAGCAAATTGGTTGAACATTACTTCTACCTAAAATGGCAGAAAACGCACCTATCTTGGTGATGGACAGGACAGCTAGAGGGGATATGGAGGAGGCTGTTATTTTTTTTTTAATAGGTGTACTTTCACCAATTTGCTGATAATTCATTGAAAGTAGATGATCGGTACAATTGCTGCCAATGCATTTTTTAAAGCTGTATTGTCATGAGTCAAATTTGATCATGTTAGGTTCTTGCATAGGTCCTATAGCATTGATAAGTTTCCACCCTCTTTCCTACATACACACATCTCTCCTGCATACACACAACTCTACTACTATCACACACGCAATTTTCCGAAATACACACACAACTCTCCTCCATACACAAACACAGTTCTAACACATATAGCTTTTCTACAGCTTTGAAGTATGCACTCACACCTCTGTTACATACACGCACTGTTTTGCTACATACTTGTACACAGCTTTCTTACATACCATACACCAACAGCTCTCTTATATACTCATGCAGCTCCACACACACAAACACTTATATATATATATATATATGTACACTCATCCATCGTATACATTACCACATCTTGAAATTCCTTCCAGGAATGTGACTGATCACATGACCTGAAAGGTTCAATGGCTAATCAACAACTTTGTTTGATTGGGACCCTATCCATGCCACCTCACATATCAGGAGTGTCGTTCTTCTTTTCATAAAGAGGTCCAAGGGCTAGTCTTGCAGAAGTTTTTTCAGCTACACAGGATGCGCAACATCCGTGCAAGTCCTGGTGACTTTCTCCCCTGCACTGCACCGATCAGATAGATCAGTGTGGGGCAGGAGAAAGGAGAACAGTTCTTTCAGTGATCATGAAGGATGCTGTCAGTGTTTTCCTCCATCAGAATAAGCAGCCTCTAGACTGTAAGAAACACACACATTTTAACATACATCATTTTGATTGTCTAAAATTTACTGCAGCTAAAAATTACATTTGGTTTACAATGCATCCAGATATGTTGTCACTTGTCAAAGCTAAGAATTTTACATGCTGGGTTTTTTTATGGCACATTTAGCACTGATAAGTTGTCACACTCTTGCTTAATATGTGTCACACTCTTGCTTAATATGTTAACATTCTGTCTGTAAACTGTATATGCATAGCTACCTTTTTGAAGCAATATTGAGATTTACTTAAGAACGTGGGGCCCAATAAATACCATCAATGGTGCCCAGTCCAAGAGATGGTGGATCCTATAGGTAAACACCACCTCATCATGCACTAAAACTTACTAAAAAAAAAAAAAGATGTGAAGTTCACACATATAGAAAATGGACATTTTGTGAATACATATTACACGTATTGTAAAATAGATAGAGCTCATATGTAGAGTTTGTTTGATAAACTTTCCTACTACTTTGTCTAAATTAGAAGCAAATTGGTTGAACATTACTTCTACCTAAAATGGCAGAAAACGCACCTATCTTGGTGATGGACAGGACAGCTAGAGGGGATATGGAGGAGGCTGTTATTTTTTTTTTAATAGGTGTACTTTCACCAATTTGCTGATAATTCATTGAAAGTAGATGATCGGTACAATTGCTGCCAATGCATTTTTTAAAGCTGTATTGTCATGAGTCAAATTTGATCATGTTAGGTTCTTGCATAGGTCCTATAGCATTGATAAGTTTCCACCCTCTTTCCTACATACACACATCTCTCCTGCATACACACAACTCTACTACTATCACACACGCAATTTTCCGAAATACACACACAACTCTCCTCCATACACAAACACAGTTCTAACACATATAGCTTTTCTACAGCTTTGAAGTATGCACTCACACCTCTGTTACATACACGCACTGTTTTGCTACATACTTGTACACAGCTTTCTTACATACACCAACAGCTCTCTTATATACTCATGCAGCTCCACACACACAAACACTTATATATATATATATATATATATATATATATATATATATATATATATATGTACACTCATCCATCGTATACATTACCACATCTTGAAATTCCTTCCAGGAATGTGACTGATCACATGACCTGAAAGGTTCAATGGCTAATCAACAACTTTGTTTGATTGGGACCCTATCCATGCCACCTCACATATCAGGAGTGTCGTTCTTCTTTTCATAAAGAGGTCCAAGGGCTAGTCTTGCAGAAGTTTTTTCAGCTACACAGGATGCGCAACATCCGTGCAAGTCCTGGTGACTTTCTCCCCTGCACTGCACCGATCAGATAGATCAGTGTGGGGCAGGAGAAAGGAGAACAGTTCTTTCAGTGATCATGAAGGATGCTGTCAGTGTTTTCCTCCATCAGAATAAGCAGCCTCTAGACTGTAAGAAACACACACATTTTAACATCATTTTGATTGTCTAAAATTTACTGCAGCTAAAAATTACATTTGGTTTACAATGCATTTTGCCAGATATGTTGTCACTTGTCAAAGCTAAGAATTTTACATGCTGGGTTTTTTTATGGCACATTTAGCACTGATAAGTTGTCACACTCTTGCTTAATATGTTAACATTCTGTCTGTAAACTGTATATGCATAGCTACCTTTTTGAAGCAATATTGAGATTTACTTAAGAACGTGGGGCCCAATAAATACCATCAATGGTGCCCAGTCCAAGAGATGGTGGATCCTATAGGTAAACACCACCTCATCATGCACTAAAACTTACTAAAAAAAAAAAAAGATGTGAAGTTCACACATATAGAAAATGGACATTTTGTGAATACATATTACACGTATTGTAAAATAGATAGAGCTCATATGTAGAGTTTGTTTGATAAACTTTCCTACTACTTTGTCTAAATTAGAAGCAAATTGGTTGAACATTACTTCTACCTAAAATGGCAGAAAACGCACCTATCTTGGTGATGGACAGGACAGCTAGAGGGGATATGGAGGAGGCTGTTATTTTTTTTTTAATAGGTGTACTTTCACCAATTTGCTGATAATTCATTGAAAGTAGATGATCGGTACAATTGCTGCCAATGCATTTTTTAAAGCTGTATTGTCATGAGTCAAATTTGATCATGTTAGGTTCTTGCATAGGTCCTATAGCATTGATAAGTTTCCACCCTCTTTCCTACATACACACATCTCTCCTGCCTACACACAACTCTACTACTATCACACACGCAATTTTCCGAAATACACACACAACTCTCCTCCATACACAAACACAGCTCTAACACATATAGCTTTTCTACAGCTTTGAAGTATGCACTCACACCTCTGTTACATACACGCACTGTTTTGCTACATACTTGTACACAGCTTTCTTACATACACCAACAGCTCCCTTATATACTCATGCAGCTCCACACACACAAACACTTATATATATATATATATATATATATATGTACACTCATCCATCGTATACATTACCACATCTTGAAATTCCTTCCAGGAATGTGACTGATCACATGACCTGAAAGGTTCAATGGCTAATCAACAACTTTGTTTGATTGGGACCCTATCCATGCCACCTCACATATCAGGAGTGTCGTTCTTCTTTTCATAAAGAGGTCCAAGGGCTAGTCTTGCAGAAGTTTTTTCAGCTACACAGGATGCGCAACATCCGTGCAAGTCCTGGTGACTTTCTCCCCTGCACTGCACCGATCAGATAGATCAGTGTGGGGCAGGAGAAAGGAGAACAGTTCTTTCAGTGATCATGAAGGATGCTGTCAGTGTTTTCCTCCATCAGAATAAGCAGCCTCTAGACTGTAAGAAACACACACATTTTAACATCATTTTGATTGTCTAAAATTTACTGCAGCTAAAAATTACATTTGGTTTACAATGCATTTTGCCAGATATGTTGTCACTTGTCAAAGCTAAGAATTTTACATGCTGGGTTTTTTTATGGCACATTTAGCACTGATAAGTTGTCACACTCTTGCTTAATATGTTAACATTCTGTCTGTAAACTGTATATGCATAGCTACCTTTTTGAAGCAATATTGAGATTTACTTAAGAACGTGGGGCCCAATAAATACCATCAATGGTGCCCAGTCCAAGAGATGGTGGATCCTATAGGTAAACACCACCTCATCATGCACTAAAACTTACTAAAAAAAAAAAAAGATGTGAAGTTCACACATATAGAAAATGGACATTTTGTGAATACATATTACACGTATTGTAAAATAGATAGAGCTCATATGTAGAGTTTGTTTGATAAACTTTCCTACTACTTTGTCTAAATTAGAAGCAAATTGGTTGAACATTACTTCTACCTAAAATGGCAGAAAACGCACCTATCTTGGTGATGGACAGGACAGCTAGAGGGGATATGGAGGAGGCTGTTATTTTTTTTTTAATAGGTGTACTTTCACCAATTTGCTGATAATTCATTGAAAGTAGATGATCGGTACAATTGCTGCCAATGCATTTTTTAAAGCTGTATTGTCATGAGTCAAATTTGATCATGTTAGGTTCTTGCATAGGTCCTATAGCATTGATAAGTTTCCACCCTCTTTCCTACATACACACATCTCTCCTGCATACACACAACTCTACTACTATCACACACGCAATTTTCCGAAATACACACACAACTCTCCTCCATACACAAACACAGCTCTAACACATATAGCTTTTCTACAGCTTTGAAGTATGCACTCACACCTCTGTTACATACACGCACTGTTTTGCTACATACTTGTACACAGCTTTCTTACATACACCAACAGCTCTCTTATATACTCATGCAGCTCCACACACACAAACACTTATATATATATATATATATATATATATATATATGTACACTCATCCATCGTATACATTACCACATCTTGAAATTCCTTCCAGGAATGTGACTGATCACATGACCTGAAAGGTTCAATGGCTAATCAACAACTTTGTTTGATTGGGACCCTATCCATGCCACCTCACATATCAGGAGTGTCGTTCTTCTTTTCATAAAGAGGTCCAAGGGCTAGTCTTGCAGAAGTTTTTTCAGCTACACAGGATGCGCAACATCCGTGCAAGTCCTGGTGACTTTCTCCCCTGCACTGCACCGATCAGATAGATCAGTGTGGGGCAGGAGAAAGGAGAACAGTTCTTTCAGTGATCATGAAGGATGCTGTCAGTGTTTTCCTCCATCAGAATAAGCAGCCTCTAGACTGTAAGAAACACACACATTTTAACATCATTTTGATTGTCTAAAATTTACTGCAGCTAAAAATTACATTTGGTTTACAATGCATTTTGCCAGATATGTTGTCACTTGTCAAAGCTAAGAATTTTACATGCTGGGTTTTTTTATGGCACATTTAGCACTGATAAGTTGTCACACTCTTGCTTAATATGTTAACATTCTGTCTGTAAACTGTATATGCATAGCTACCTTTTTGAAGCAATATTGAGATTTACTTAAGAACGTGGGGCCCAATAAATACCATCAATGGTGCCCAGTCCAAGAGATGGTGGATCCTATAGGTAAACACCACCTCATCATGCACTAAAACTTACTAAAAAAAAAAAAAGATGTGAAGTTCACACATATAGAAAATGGACATTTTGTGAATACATATTACACGTATTGTAAAATAGATAGAGCTCATATGTAGAGTTTGTTTGATAAACTTTCCTACTACTTTGTCTAAATTAGAAGCAAATTGGTTGAACATTACTTCTACCTAAAATGGCAGAAAACGCACCTATCTTGGTGATGGACAGGACAGCTAGAGGGGATATGGAGGAGGCTGTTATTTTTTTTTTAATAGGTGTACTTTCACCAATTTGCTGATAATTCATTGAAAGTAGATGATCGGTACAATTGCTGCCAATGCATTTTTTAAAGCTGTATTGTCATGAGTCAAATTTGATCATGTTAGGTTCTTGCATAGGTCCTATAGCATTGATAAGTTTCCACCCTCTTTCCTACATACACACATCTCTCCTGCATACACACAACTCTACTACTATCACACACGCAATTTTCCGAAATACACACACAACTCTCCTCCATACACAAACACAGTTCTAACACATATAGCTTTTCTACAGCTTTGAAGTATGCACTCACACCTCTGTTACATACACGCACTGTTTTGCTACATACTTGTACACAGCTTTCTTACATACACCAACAGCTCTCTTATATACTCATGCAGCTCCACACACACAAACACTTATATATATATATATATATATATATATATATATATATGTACACTCATCCATCGTATACATTACCACATCTTGAAATTCCTTCCAGGAATGTGACTGATCACATGACCTGAAAGGTTCAATGGCTAATCAACAACTTTGTTTGATTGGGACCCTATCCATGCCACCTCACATATCAGGAGTGTCGTTCTTCTTTTCATAAAGAGGTCCAAGGGCTAGTCTTGCAGAAGTTTTTTCAGCTACACAGGATGCGCAACATCCGTGCAAGTCCTGGTGACTTTCTCCCCTGCACTGCACCGATCAGATAGATCAGTGTGGGGCAGGAGAAAGGAGAACAGTTCTTTCAGTGATCATGAAGGATGCTGTCAGTGTTTTCCTCCATCAGAATAAGCAGCCTCTAGACTGTAAGAAACACACACATTTTAACATCATTTTGATTGTCTAAAATTTACTGCAGCTAAAAATTACATTTGGTTTACAATGCATTTTGCCAGATATGTTGTCACTTGTCAAAGCTAAGAATTTTACATGCTGGGTTTTTTTATGGCACATTTAGCACTGATAAGTTGTCACACTCTTGCTTAATATGTTAACATTCTGTCTGTAAACTGTATATGCATAGCTACCTTTTTGAAGCAATATTGAGATTTACTTAAGAACGTGGGGCCCAATAAATACCATCAATGGTGCCCAGTCCAAGAGATGGTGGATCCTATAGGTAAACACCACCTCATCATGCACTAAAACTTACTAAAAAAAAAAAAAGATGTGAAGTTCACACATATAGAAAATGGACATTTTGTGAATACATATTACACGTATTGTAAAATAGATAGAGCTCATATGTAGAGTTTGTTTGATAAACTTTCCTACTACTTTGTCTAAATTAGAAGCAAATTGGTTGAACATTACTTCTACCTAAAATGGCAGAAAACGCACCTATCTTGGTGATGGACAGGACAGCTAGAGGGGATATGGAGGAGGCTGTTATTTTTTTTTTAATAGGTGTACTTTCACCAATTTGCTGATAATTCATTGAAAGTAGATGATCGGTACAATTGCTGCCAATGCATTTTTTAAAGCTGTATTGTCATGAGTCAAATTTGATCATGTTAGGTTCTTGCATAGGTCCTATAGCATTGATAAGTTTCCACCCTCTTTCCTACATACACACATCTCTCCTGCCTACACACAACTCTACTACTATCACACACGCAATTTTCCGAAATACACACACAACTCTCCTCCATACACAAACACAGCTCTAACACATATAGCTTTTCTACAGCTTTGAAGTATGCACTCACACCTCTGTTACATACACGCACTGTTTTGCTACATACTTGTACACAGCTTTCTTACATACACCAACAGCTCCCTTATATACTCATGCAGCTCCACACACACAAACACTTATATATATATATATATATATATATATATATGTACACTCATCCATCGTATACATTACCACATCTTGAAATTCCTTCCAGGAATGTGACTGATCACATGACCTGAAAGGTTCAATGGCTAATCAACAACTTTGTTTGATTGGGACCCTATCCATGCCACCTCACATATCAGGAGTGTCGTTCTTCTTTTCATAAAGAGGTCCAAGGGCTAGTCTTGCAGAAGTTTTTTCAGCTACACAGGATGCGCAACATCCGTGCAAGTCCTGGTGACTTTCTCCCCTGCACTGCACCGATCAGATAGATCAGTGTGGGGCAGGAGAAAGGAGAACAGTTCTTTCAGTGATCATGAAGGATGCTGTCAGTGTTTTCCTCCATCAGAATAAGCAGCCTCTAGACTGTAAGAAACACACACATTTTAACATCATTTTGATTGTCTAAAATTTACTGCAGCTAAAAATTACATTTGGTTTACAATGCATTTTGCCAGATATGTTGTCACTTGTCAAAGCTAAGAATTTTACATGCTGGGTTTTTTTATGGCACATTTAGCACTGATAAGTTGTCACACTCTTGCTTAATATGTTAACATTCTGTCTGTAAACTGTATATGCATAGCTACCTTTTTGAAGCAATATTGAGATTTACTTAAGAACGTGGGGCCCAATAAATACCATCAATGGTGCCCAGTCCAAGAGATGGTGGATCCTATAGGTAAACACCACCTCATCATGCACTAAAACTTACTAAAAAAAAAAAAAGATGTGAAGTTCACACATATAGAAAATGGACATTTTGTGAATACATATTACACGTATTGTAAAATAGATAGAGCTCATATGTAGAGTTTGTTTGATAAACTTTCCTACTACTTTGTCTAAATTAGAAGCAAATTGGTTGAACATTACTTCTACCTAAAATGGCAGAAAACGCACCTATCTTGGTGATGGACAGGACAGCTAGAGGGGATATGGAGGAGGCTGTTATTTTTTTTTTAATAGGTGTACTTTCACCAATTTGCTGATAATTCATTGAAAGTAGATGATCGGTACAATTGCTGCCAATGCATTTTTTAAAGCTGTATTGTCATGAGTCAAATTTGATCATGTTAGGTTCTTGCATAGGTCCTATAGCATTGATAAGTTTCCACCCTCTTTCCTACATACACACATCTCTCCTGCATACACACAACTCTACTACTATCACACACGCAATTTTCCGAAATACACACACAACTCTCCTCCATACACAAACACAGCTCTAACACATATAGCTTTTCTACAGCTTTGAAGTATGCACTCACACCTCTGTTACATACACGCACTGTTTTGCTACATACTTGTACACAGCTTTCTTACATACACCAACAGCTCTCTTATATACTCATGCAGCTCCACACACACAAACACTTATATATATATATATATATATATATATATATATATGTACACTCATCCATCGTATACATTACCACATCTTGAAATTCCTTCCAGGAATGTGACTGATCACATGACCTGAAAGGTTCAATGGCTAATCAACAACTTTGTTTGATTGGGACCCTATCCATGCCACCTCACATATCAGGAGTGTCGTTCTTCTTTTCATAAAGAGGTCCAAGGGCTAGTCTTGCAGAAGTTTTTTCAGCTACACAGGATGCGCAACATCCGTGCAAGTCCTGGTGACTTTCTCCCCTGCACTGCACCGATCAGATAGATCAGTGTGGGGCAGGAGAAAGGAGAACAGTTCTTTCAGTGATCATGAAGGATGCTGTCAGTGTTTTCCTCCATCAGAATAAGCAGCCTCTAGACTGTAAGAAACACACACATTTTAACATCATTTTGATTGTCTAAAATTTACTGCAGCTAAAAATTACATTTGGTTTACAATGCATTTTGCCAGATATGTTGTCACTTGTCAAAGCTAAGAATTTTACATGCTGGGTTTTTTTATGGCACATTTAGCACTGATAAGTTGTCACACTCTTGCTTAATATGTTAACATTCTGTCTGTAAACTGTATATGCATAGCTACCTTTTTGAAGCAATATTGAGATTTACTTAAGAACGTGGGGCCCAATAAATACCATCAATGGTGCCCAGTCCAAGAGATGGTGGATCCTATAGGTAAACACCACCTCATCATGCACTAAAACTTACTAAAAAAAAAAAAAGATGTGAAGTTCACACATATAGAAAATGGACATTTTGTGAATACATATTACACGTATTGTAAAATAGATAGAGCTCATATGTAGAGTTTGTTTGATAAACTTTCCTACTACTTTGTCTAAATTAGAAGCAAATTGGTTGAACATTACTTCTACCTAAAATGGCAGAAAACGCACCTATCTTGGTGATGGACAGGACAGCTAGAGGGGATATGGAGGAGGCTGTTATTTTTTTTTTAATAGGTGTACTTTCACCAATTTGCTGATAATTCATTGAAAGTAGATGATCGGTACAATTGCTGCCAATGCATTTTTTAAAGCTGTATTGTCATGAGTCAAATTTGATCATGTTAGGTTCTTGCATAGGTCCTATAGCATTGATAAGTTTCCACCCTCTTTCCTACATACACACATCTCTCCTGCCTACACACAACTCTACTACTATCACACACGCAATTTTCCGAAATACACACACAACTCTCCTCCATACACAAACACAGCTCTAACACATATAGCTTTTCTACAGCTTTGAAGTATGCACTCACACCTCTGTTACATACACGCACTGTTTTGCTACATACTTGTACACAGCTTTCTTACATACACCAACAGCTCCCTTATATACTCATGCAGCTCCACACACACAAACACTTATATATATATATATATATATATATATATATGTACACTCATCCATCGTATACATTACCACATCTTGAAATTCCTTCCAGGAATGTGACTGATCACATGACCTGAAAGGTTCAATGGCTAATCAACAACTTTGTTTGATTGGGACCCTATCCATGCCACCTCACATATCAGGAGTGTCGTTCTTCTTTTCATAAAGAGGTCCAAGGGCTAGTCTTGCAGAAGTTTTTTCAGCTACACAGGATGCGCAACATCCGTGCAAGTCCTGGTGACTTTCTCCCCTGCACTGCACCGATCAGATAGATCAGTGTGGGGCAGGAGAAAGGAGAACAGTTCTTTCAGTGATCATGAAGGATGCTGTCAGTGTTTTCCTCCATCAGAATAAGCAGCCTCTAGACTGTAAGAAACACACACATTTTAACATCATTTTGATTGTCTAAAATTTACTGCAGCTAAAAATTACATTTGGTTTACAATGCATTTTGCCAGATATGTTGTCACTTGTCAAAGCTAAGAATTTTACATGCTGGGTTTTTTTATGGCACATTTAGCACTGATAAGTTGTCACACTCTTGCTTAATATGTTAACATTCTGTCTGTAAACTGTATATGCATAGCTACCTTTTTGAAGCAATATTGAGATTTACTTAAGAACGTGGGGCCCAATAAATACCATCAATGGTGCCCAGTCCAAGAGATGGTGGATCCTATAGGTAAACACCACCTCATCATGCACTAAAACTTACTAAAAAAAAAAAAAGATGTGAAGTTCACACATATAGAAAATGGACATTTTGTGAATACATATTACACGTATTGTAAAATAGATAGAGCTCATATGTAGAGTTTGTTTGATAAACTTTCCTACTACTTTGTCTAAATTAGAAGCAAATTGGTTGAACATTACTTCTACCTAAAATGGCAGAAAACGCACCTATCTTGGTGATGGACAGGACAGCTAGAGGGGATATGGAGGAGGCTGTTATTTTTTTTTTAATAGGTGTACTTTCACCAATTTGCTGATAATTCATTGAAAGTAGATGATCGGTACAATTGCTGCCAATGCATTTTTTAAAGCTGTATTGTCATGAGTCAAATTTGATCATGTTAGGTTCTTGCATAGGTCCTATAGCATTGATAAGTTTCCACCCTCTTTCCTACATACACACATCTCTCCTGCATACACACAACTCTACTACTATCACACACGCAATTTTCCGAAATACACACACAACTCTCCTCCATACACAAACACAGCTCTAACACATATAGCTTTTCTACAGCTTTGAAGTATGCACTCACACCTCTGTTACATACACGCACTGTTTTGCTACATACTTGTACACAGCTTTCTTACATACACCAACAGCTCTCTTATATACTCATGCAGCTCCACACACACAAACACTTATATATATATATATATATATATATATATATATATGTACACTCATCCATCGTATACATTACCACATCTTGAAATTCCTTCCAGGAATGTGACTGATCACATGACCTGAAAGGTTCAATGGCTAATCAACAACTTTGTTTGATTGGGACCCTATCCATGCCACCTCACATATCAGGAGTGTCGTTCTTCTTTTCATAAAGAGGTCCAAGGGCTAGTCTTGCAGAAGTTTTTTCAGCTACACAGGATGCGCAACATCCGTGCAAGTCCTGGTGACTTTCTCCCCTGCACTGCACCGATCAGATAGATCAGTGTGGGGCAGGAGAAAGGAGAACAGTTCTTTCAGTGATCATGAAGGATGCTGTCAGTGTTTTCCTCCATCAGAATAAGCAGCCTCTAGACTGTAAGAAACACACACATTTTAACATCATTTTGATTGTCTAAAATTTACTGCAGCTAAAAATTACATTTGGTTTACAATGCATTTTGCCAGATATGTTGTCACTTGTCAAAGCTAAGAATTTTACATGCTGGGTTTTTTTATGGCACATTTAGCACTGATAAGTTGTCACACTCTTGCTTAATATGTTAACATTCTGTCTGTAAACTGTATATGCATAGCTACCTTTTTGAAGCAATATTGAGATTTACTTAAGAACGTGGGGCCCAATAAATACCATCAATGGTGCCCAGTCCAAGAGATGGTGGATCCTATAGGTAAACACCACCTCATCATGCACTAAAACTTACTAAAAAAAAAAAAAGATGTGAAGTTCACACATATAGAAAATGGACATTTTGTGAATACATATTACACGTATTGTAAAATAGATAGAGCTCATATGTAGAGTTTGTTTGATAAACTTTCCTACTACTTTGTCTAAATTAGAAGCAAATTGGTTGAACATTACTTCTACCTAAAATGGCAGAAAACGCACCTATCTTGGTGATGGACAGGACAGCTAGAGGGGATATGGAGGAGGCTGTTATTTTTTTTTTAATAGGTGTACTTTCACCAATTTGCTGATAATTCATTGAAAGTAGATGATCGGTACAATTGCTGCCAATGCATTTTTTAAAGCTGTATTGTCATGAGTCAAATTTGATCATGTTAGGTTCTTGCATAGGTCCTATAGCATTGATAAGTTTCCACCCTCTTTCCTACATACACACATCTCTCCTGCATACACACAACTCTACTACTATCACACACGCAATTTTCCGAAATACACACACAACTCTCCTCCATACACAAACACAGCTCTAACACATATAGCTTTTCTACAGCTTTGAAGTATGCACTCACACCTCTGTTACATACACGCACTGTTTTGCTACATACTTGTACACAGCTTTCTTACATACACCAACAGCTCTCTTATATACTCATGCAGCTCCACACACACAAACACTTATATATATATATATATATATATATATATATATATGTACACTCATCCATCGTATACATTACCACATCTTGAAATTCCTTCCAGGAATGTGACTGATCACATGACCTGAAAGGTTCAATGGCTAATCAACAACTTTGTTTGATTGGGACCCTATCCATGCCACCTCACATATCAGGAGTGTCGTTCTTCTTTTCATAAAGAGGTCCAAGGGCTAGTCTTGCAGAAGTTTTTTCAGCTACACAGGATGCGCAACATCCGTGCAAGTCCTGGTGACTTTCTCCCCTGCACTGCACCGATCAGATAGATCAGTGTGGGGCAGGAGAAAGGAGAACAGTTCTTTCAGTGATCATGAAGGATGCTGTCAGTGTTTTCCTCCATCAGAATAAGCAGCCTCTAGACTGTAAGAAACACACACATTTTAACATCATTTTGATTGTCTAAAATTTACTGCAGCTAAAAATTACATTTGGTTTACAATGCATTTTGCCAGATATGTTGTCACTTGTCAAAGCTAAGAATTTTACATGCTGGGTTTTTTTATGGCACATTTAGCACTGATAAGTTGTCACACTCTTGCTTAATATGTTAACATTCTGTCTGTAAACTGTATATGCATAGCTACCTTTTTGAAGCAATATTGAGATTTACTTAAGAACGTGGGGCCCAATAAATACCATCAATGGTGCCCAGTCCAAGAGATGGTGGATCCTATAGGTAAACACCACCTCATCATGCACTAAAACTTACTAAAAAAAAAAAAGATGTGAAGTTCACACATATAGAAAATGGACATTTTGTGAATACATATTACACGTATTGTAAAATAGATAGAGCTCATATGTAGAGTTTGTTTGATAAACTTTCCTACTACTTTGTCTAAATTAGAAGCAAATTGGTTGAACATTACTTCTACCTAAAATGGCAGAAAACGCACCTATCTTGGTGATGGACAGGACAGCTAGAGGGGATATGGAGGAGGCTGTTATTTTTTTTTTAATAGGTGTACTTTCACCAATTTGCTGATAATTCATTGAAAGTAGATGATCGGTACAATTGCTGCCAATGCATTTTTTAAAGCTGTATTGTCATGAGTCAAATTTGATCATGTTAGGTTCTTGCATAGGTCCTATAGCATTGATAAGTTTCCACCCTCTTTCCTACATACACACATCTCTCCTGCATACACACAACTCTACTACTATCACACACGCAATTTTCCGAAATACACACACAACTCTCCTCCATACACAAACACAGCTCTAACACATATAGCTTTTCTACAGCTTTGAAGTATGCACTCACACCTCTGTTACATACACGCACTGTTTTGCTACATACTTGTACACAGCTTTCTTACATACACCAACAGCTCTCTTATATACTCATGCAGCTCCACACACACAAACACTTATATATATATATATATATATATATATATATATGTACACTCATCCATCGTATACATTACCACATCTTGAAATTCCTTCCAGGAATGTGACTGATCACATGACCTGAAAGGTTCAATGGCTAATCAACAACTTTGTTTGATTGGGACCCTATCCATGCCACCTCACATATCAGGAGTGTCGTTCTTCTTTTCATAAAGAGGTCCAAGGGCTAGTCTTGCAGAAGTTTTTTCAGCTACACAGGATGCGCAACATCCGTGCAAGTCCTGGTGACTTTCTCCCCTGCACTGCACCGATCAGATAGATCAGTGTGGGGCAGGAGAAAGGAGAACAGTTCTTTCAGTGATCATGAAGGATGCTGTCAGTGTTTTCCTCCATCAGAATAAGCAGCCTCTAGACTGTAAGAAACACACACATTTTAACATCATTTTGATTGTCTAAAATTTACTGCAGCTAAAAATTACATTTGGTTTACAATGCATTTTGCCAGATATGTTGTCACTTGTCAAAGCTAAGAATTTTACATGCTGGGTTTTTTTATGGCACATTTAGCACTGATAAGTTGTCACACTCTTGCTTAATATGTTAACATTCTGTCTGTAAACTGTATATGCATAGCTACCTTTTTGAAGCAATATTGAGATTTACTTAAGAACGTGGGGCCCAATAAATACCATCAATGGTGCCCAGTCCAAGAGATGGTGGATCCTATAGGTAAACACCACCTCATCATGCACTAAAACTTACTAAAAAAAAAAAAAGATGTGAAGTTCACACATATAGAAAATGGACATTTTGTGAATACATATTACACGTATTGTAAAATAGATAGAGCTCATATGTAGAGTTTGTTTGATAAACTTTCCTACTACTTTGTCTAAATTAGAAGCAAATTGGTTGAACATTACTTCTACCTAAAATGGCAGAAAACGCACCTATCTTGGTGATGGACAGGACAGCTAGAGGGGATATGGAGGAGGCTGTTATTTTTTTTTTAATAGGTGTACTTTCACCAATTTGCTGATAATTCATTGAAAGTAGATGATCGGTACAATTGCTGCCAATGCATTTTTTAAAGCTGTATTGTCATGAGTCAAATTTGATCATGTTAGGTTCTTGCATAGGTCCCATAGCATTGATAAGTTTCCACCCTCTTTCCTACATACACACATCTCTCCTGCATACACACAACTCTACTACTATCACACACGCAATTTTCCGAAATACACACACAACTCTCCTCCATACACAAACACAGCTCTAACACATATAGCTTTTCTACAGCTTTGAAGTATGCACTCACACCTCTGTTACATACACGCACTGTTTTGCTACATACTTGTACACAGCTTTCTTACATACACCAACAGCTCTCTTATATACTCATGCAGCTCCACACACACAAACACTTATATATATATATATATATATATATATATGTACACTCATCCATCGTATACATTACCACATCTTGAAATTCCTTCCAGGAATGTGACTGATCACATGACCTGAAAGGTTCAATGGCTAATCAACAACTTTGTTTGATTGGGACCCTATCCATGCCACCTCACATATCAGGAGTGTCGTTCTTCTTTTCATAAAGAGGTCCAAGGGCTAGTCTTGCAGAAGTTTTTTCAGCTACACAGGATGCGCAACATCCGTGCAAGTCCTGGTGTTTCTCCCCTGCACTGCACCGATCAGATAGATCAGTGTGGGGCAGGAGAAAGGAGAACAGTTCTTTCAGTGATCATGAAGGATGCTGTCAGTGTTTTCCTCCATCAGAATAAGCAGCCTCTAGACTGTAAGAAACACACACATTTTAACATCATTTTGATTGTCTAAAATTTACTGCAGCTAAAAATTACATTTGGTTTACAATGCATTTTGCCAGATATGTTGTCACTTGTCAAAGCTAAGAATTTTACATGCTGGGTTTTTTTATGGCACATTTAGCACTGATAAGTTGTCACACTCTTGCTTAATATGTTAACATTCTGTCTGTAAACTGTATATGCATAGCTACCTTTTTGAAGCAATATTGAGATTTACTTAAGAACGTGGGGCCCAATAAATACCATCAATGGTGCCCAGTCCAAGAGATGGTGGATCCTATAGGTAAACACCACCTCATCATGCACTAAAACTTACTAAAAAAAAAAAAAGATGTGAAGTTCACACATATAGAAAATGGACATTTTGTGAATACATATTACACGTATTGTAAAATAGATAGAGCTCATATGTAGAGTTTGTTTGATAAACTTTCCTACTACTTTGTCTAAATTAGAAGCAAATTGGTTGAACATTACTTCTACCTAAAATGGCAGAAAACGCACCTATCTTGGTGATGGACAGGACAGCTAGAGGGGATATGGAGGAGGCTGTTATTTTTTTTTTAATAGGTGTACTTTCACCAATTTGCTGATAATTCATTGAAAGTAGATGATCGGTACAATTGCTGCCAATGCATTTTTTAAAGCTGTATTGTCATGAGTCAAATTTGATCATGTTAGGTTCTTGCATAGGTCCTATAGCATTGATAAGTTTCCACCCTCTTTCCTACATACACACATCTCTCCTGCCTACACACAACTCTACTACTATCACACACGCAATTTTCCGAAATACACACACAACTCTCCTCCATACACAAACACAGCTCTAACACATATAGCTTTTCTACAGCTTTGAAGTATGCACTCACACCTCTGTTACATACACGCACTGTTTTGCTACATACTTGTACACAGCTTTCTTACATACACCAACAGCTCTCTTATATACTCATGCAGCTCCACACACACAAACACTTATATATATATATATATATATATATATATATATATATATGTACACTCATCCATCGTATACATTACCACATCTTGAAATTCCTTCCAGGAATGTGACTGATCACATGACCTGAAAGGTTCAATGGCTAATCAACAACTTTGTTTGATTGGGACCCTATCCATGCCACCTCACATATCAGGAGTGTCGTTCTTCTTTTCATAAAGAGGTCCAAGGGCTAGTCTTGCAGAAGTTTTTTCAGCTACACAGGATGCGCAACATCCGTGCAAGTCCTGGTGACTTTCTCCCCTGCACTGCACCGATCAGATAGATCAGTGTGGGGCAGGAGAAAGGAGAACAGTTCTTTCAGTGATCATGAAGGATGCTGTCAGTGTTTTCCTCCATCAGAATAAGCAGCCTCTAGACTGTAAGAAACACACACATTTTAACATCATTTTGATTGTCTAAAATTTACTGCAGCTAAAAATTACATTTGGTTTACAATGCATTTTGCCAGATATGTTGTCACTTGTCAAAGCTAAGAATTTTACATGCTGGCTTTTTTTATGGCACATTTAGCACTGATAAGTTGTCACACTCTTGCTTAATATGTTAACATTCTGTCTGTAAACTGTATATGCATAGCTACCTTTTTGAAGCAATATTGAGATTTACTTAAGAACGTGGGGCCCAATAAATACCATCAATGGTGCCCAGTCCAAGAGATGGTGGATCCTATAGGTAAACACCACCTCATCATGCACTAAAACTTACTAAAAAAAAAAAAGATGTGAAGTTCACACATATAGAAAATGGACATTTTGTGAATACATATTACACGTATTGTAAAATAGATAGAGCTCATATGTAGAGTTTGTTTGATAAACTTTCCTACTACTTTGTCTAAATTAGAAGCAAATTGGTTGAACATTACTTCTACCTAAAATGGCAGAAAACGCACCTATCTTGGTGATGGACAGGACAGCTAGAGGGGATATGGAGGAGGCTGTTATTTTTTTTTTAATAGGTGTACTTTCACCAATTTGCTGATAATTCATTGAAAGTAGATGATCGGTACAATTGCTGCCAATGCATTTTTTAAAGCTGTATTGTCATGAGTCAAATTTGATCATGTTAGGTTCTTGCATAGGTCCTATAGCATTGATAAGTTTCCACCCTCTTTCCTACATACACACATCTCTCCTGCATACACACAACTCTACTACTATCACACACGCAATTTTCCGAAATACACACACAACTCTCCTCCATACACAAACACAGCTCTAACACATATAGCTTTTCTACAGCTTTGAAGTATGCACTCACACCTCTGTTACATACACGCACTGTTTTGCTACATACTTGTACACAGCTTTCTTACATACACCAACAGCTCTCTTATATACTCATGCAGCTCCACACACACAAACACTTATATATATATATATATATATATATATATATATGTACACTCATCCATCGTATACATTACCACATCTTGAAATTCCTTCCAGGAATGTGACTGATCACATGACCTGAAAGGTTCAATGGCTAATCAACAACTTTGTTTGATTGGGACCCTATCCATGCCACCTCACATATCAGGAGTGTCGTTCTTCTTTTCATAAAGAGGTCCAAGGGCTAGTCTTGCAGAAGTTTTTTCAGCTACACAGGATGCGCAACATCCGTGCAAGTCCTGGTGACTTTCTCCCCTGCACTGCACCGATCAGATAGATCAGTGTGGGGCAGGAGAAAGGAGAACAGTTCTTTCAGTGATCATGAAGGATGCTGTCAGTGTTTTCCTCCATCAGAATAAGCAGCCTCTAGACTGTAAGAAACACACACATTTTAACATCATTTTGATTGTCTAAAATTTACTGCAGCTAAAAATTACATTTGGTTTACAATGCATTTTGCCAGATATGTTGTCACTTGTCAAAGCTAAGAATTTTACATGCTGGGTTTTTTTATGGCACATTTAGCACTGATAAGTTGTCACACTCTTGCTTAATATGTTAACATTCTGTCTGTAAACTGTATATGCATAGCTACCTTTTTGAAGCAATATTGAGATTTACTTAAGAACGTGGGGCCCAATAAATACCATCAATGGTGCCCAGTCCAAGAGATGGTGGATCCTATAGGTAAACACCACCTCATCATGCACTAAAACTTACTAAAAAAAAAAAAAGATGTGAAGTTCACACATATAGAAAATGGACATTTTGTGAATACATATTACACGTATTGTAAAATAGATAGAGCTCATATGTAGAGTTTGTTTGATAAACTTTCCTACTACTTTGTCTAAATTAGAAGCAAATTGGTTGAACATTACTTCTACCTAAAATGGCAGAAAACGCACCTATCTTGGTGATGGACAGGACAGCTAGAGGGGATATGGAGGAGGCTGTTATTTTTTTTTTAATAGGTGTACTTTCACCAATTTGCTGATAATTCATTGAAAGTAGATGATCGGTACAATTGCTGCCAATGCATTTTTTAAAGCTGTATTGTCATGAGTCAAATTTGATCATGTTAGGTTCTTGCATAGGTCCTATAGCATTGATAAGTTTCCACCCTCTTTCCTACATACACACATCTCTCCTGCATACACACAACTCTACTACTATCACACACGCAATTTTCCGAAATACACACACAACTCTCCTCCATACACAAACACAGTTCTAACACATATAGCTTTTCTACAGCTTTGAAGTATGCACTCACACCTCTGTTACATACACGCACTGTTTTGCTACATACTTGTACACAGCTTTCTTACATACCATACACCAACAGCTCTCTTATATACTCATGCAGCTCCACACACACAAACACTTATATATATATATATATATATGTACACTCATCCATCGTATACATTACCACATCTTGAAATTCCTTCCAGGAATGTGACTGATCACATGACCTGAAAGGTTCAATGGCTAATCAACAACTTTGTTTGATTGGGACCCTATCCATGCCACCTCACATATCAGGAGTGTCGTTCTTCTTTTCATAAAGAGGTCCAAGGGCTAGTCTTGCAGAAGTTTTTTCAGCTACACAGGATGCGCAACATCCGTGCAAGTCCTGGTGACTTTCTCCCCTGCACTGCACCGATCAGATAGATCAGTGTGGGGCAGGAGAAAGGAGAACAGTTCTTTCAGTGATCATGAAGGATGCTGTCAGTGTTTTCCTCCATCAGAATAAGCAGCCTCTAGACTGTAAGAAACACACACATTTTAACATCATTTTGATTGTCTAAAATTTACTGCAGCTAAAAATTACATTTGGTTTACAATGCATTTTGCCAGATATGTTGTCACTTGTCAAAGCTAAGAATTTTACATGCTGGCTTTTTTTATGGCACATTTAGCACTGATAAGTTGTCACACTCTTGCTTAATATGTTAACATTCTGTCTGTAAACTGTATATGCATAGCTACCTTTTTGAAGCAATATTGAGATTTACTTAAGAACGTGGGGCCCAATAAATACCATCAATGGTGCCCAGTCCAAGAGATGGTGGATCCTATAGGTAAACACCACCTCATCATGCACTAAAACTTACTAAAAAAAAAAAAGATGTGAAGTTCACACATATAGAAAATGGACATTTTGTGAATACATATTACACGTATTGTAAAATAGATAGAGCTCATATGTAGAGTTTGTTTGATAAACTTTCCTACTACTTTGTCTAAATTAGAAGCAAATTGGTTGAACATTACTTCTACCTAAAATGGCAGAAAACGCACCTATCTTGGTGATGGACAGGACAGCTAGAGGGGATATGGAGGAGGCTGTTATTTTTTTTTTAATAGGTGTACTTTCACCAATTTGCTGATAATTCATTGAAAGTAGATGATCGGTACAATTGCTGCCAATGCATTTTTTAAAGCTGTATTGTCATGAGTCAAATTTGATCATGTTAGGTTCTTGCATAGGTCCTATAGCATTGATAAGTTTCCACCCTCTTTCCTACATACACACATCTCTCCTGCATACACACAACTCTACTACTATCACACACGCAATTTTCCGAAATACACACACAACTCTCCTCCATACACAAACACAGTTCTAACACATATAGCTTTTCTACAGCTTTGAAGTATGCACTCACACCTCTGTTACATACACGCACTGTTTTGCTACATACTTGTACACAGCTTTCTTACATACCATACACCAACAGCTCTCTTATATACTCATGCAGCTCCACACACACAAACACTTATATATATATATATATATGTACACTCATCCATCGTATACATTACCACATCTTGAAATTCCTTCCAGGAATGTGACTGATCACATGACCTGAAAGGTTCAATGGCTAATCAACAACTTTGTTTGATTGGGACCCTATCCATGCCACCTCACATATCAGGAGTGTCGTTCTTCTTTTCATAAAGAGGTCCAAGGGCTAGTCTTGCAGAAGTTTTTTCAGCTACACAGGATGCGCAACATCCGTGCAAGTCCTGGTGACTTTCTCCCCTGCACTGCACCGATCAGATAGATCAGTGTGGGGCAGGAGAAAGGAGAACAGTTCTTTCAGTGATCATGAAGGATGCTGTCAGTGTTTTCCTCCATCAGAATAAGCAGCCTCTAGACTGTAAGAAACACACACATTTTAACATCATTTTGATTGTCTAAAATTTACTGCAGCTAAAAATTACATTTGGTTTACAATGCATTTTGCCAGATATGTTGTCACTTGTCAAAGCTAAGAATTTTACATGCTGGGTTTTTTTATGGCACATTTAGCACTGATAAGTTGTCACACTCTTGCTTAATATGTTAACATTCTGTCTGTAAACTGTATATGCATAGCTACCTTTTTGAAGCAATATTGAGATTTACTTAAGAACGTGGGGCCCAATAAATACCATCAATGGTGCCCAGTCCAAGAGATGGTGGATCCTATAGGTAAACACCACCTCATCATGCACTAAAACTTACTAAAAAAAAAAAAAGATGTGAAGTTCACACATATAGAAAATGGACATTTTGTGAATACATATTACACGTATTGTAAAATAGATAGAGCTCATATGTAGAGTTTGTTTGATAAACTTTCCTACTACTTTGTCTAAATTAGAAGCAAATTGGTTGAACATTACTTCTACCTAAAATGGCAGAAAACGCACCTATCTTGGTGATGGACAGGACAGCTAGAGGGGATATGGAGGAGGCTGTTATTTTTTTTTTAATAGGTGTACTTTCACCAATTTGCTGATAATTCATTGAAAGTAGATGATCGGTACAATTGCTGCCAATGCATTTTTTAAAGCTGTATTGTCATGAGTCAAATTTGATCATGTTAGGTTCTTGCATAGGTCCTATAGCATTGATAAGTTTCCACCCTCTTTCCTACATACACACATCTCTCCTGCATACACACAACTCTACTACTATCACACACGCAATTTTCCGAAATACACACACAACTCTCCTCCATACACAAACACAGCTCTAACACATATAGCTTTTCTACAGCTTTGAAGTATGCACTCACACCTCTGTTACATACACGCACTGTTTTGCTACATACTTGTACACAGCTTTCTTACATACACCAACAGCTCTCTTATATACTCATGCAGCTCCACACACACAAACACTTATATATATATATATATATATATATATGTACACTCATCCATCGTATACATTACCACATCTTGAAATTCCTTCCAGGAATGTGACTGATCACATGACCTGAAAGGTTCAATGGCTAATCAACAACTTTGTTTGATTGGGACCCTATCCATGCCACCTCACATATCAGGAGTGTCGTTCTTCTTTTCATAAAGAGGTCCAAGGGCTAGTCTTGCAGAAGTTTTTTCAGCTACACAGGATGCGCAACATCCGTGCAAGTCCTGGTGACTTTCTCCCCTGCACTGCACCGATCAGATAGATCAGTGTGGGGCAGGAGAAAGGAGAACAGTTCTTTCAGTGATCATGAAGGATGCTGTCAGTGTTTTCCTCCATCAGAATAAGCAGCCTCTAGACTGTAAGAAACACACACATTTTAACATCATTTTGATTGTCTAAAATTTACTGCAGCTAAAAATTACATTTGGTTTACAATGCATTTTGCCAGATATGTTGTCACTTGTCAAAGCTAAGAATTTTACATGCTGGGTTTTTTTATGGCACATTTAGCACTGATAAGTTGTCACACTCTTGCTTAATATGTTAACATTCTGTCTGTAAACTGTATATGCATAGCTACCTTTTTGAAGCAATATTGAGATTTACTTAAGAACGTGGGGCCCAATAAATACCATCAATGGTGCCCAGTCCAAGAGATGGTGGATCCTATAGGTAAACACCACCTCATCATGCACTAAAACTTACTAAAAAAAAAAAAAGATGTGAAGTTCACACATATAGAAAATGGACATTTTGTGAATACATATTACACGTATTGTAAAATAGATAGAGCTCATATGTAGAGTTTGTTTGATAAACTTTCCTACTACTTTGTCTAAATTAGAAGCAAATTGGTTGAACATTACTTCTACCTAAAATGGCAGAAAACGCACCTATCTTGGTGATGGACAGGACAGCTAGAGGGGATATGGAGGAGGCTGTTATTTTTTTTTTAATAGGTGTACTTTCACCAATTTGCTGATAATTCATTGAAAGTAGATGATCGGTACAATTGCTGCCAATGCATTTTTTAAAGCTGTATTGTCATGAGTCAAATTTGATCATGTTAGGTTCTTGCATAGGTCCTATAGCATTGATAAGTTTCCACCCTCTTTCCTACATACACACATCTCTCCTGCATACACACAACTCTACTACTATCACACACGCAATTTTCCGAAATACACACACAACTCTCCTCCATACACAAACACAGCTCTAACACATATAGCTTTTCTACAGCTTTGAAGTATGCACTCACACCTCTGTTACATACACGCACTGTTTTGCTACATACTTGTACACAGCTTTCTTACATACACCAACAGCTCTCTTATATACTCATGCAGCTCCACACACACAAACACTTATATATATATATATATATATATATATATGTACACTCATCCATCGTATACATTACCACATCTTGAAATTCCTTCCAGGAATGTGACTGATCACATGACCTGAAAGGTTCAATGGCTAATCAACAACTTTGTTTGATTGGGACCCTATCCATGCCACCTCACATATCAGGAGTGTCGTTCTTCTTTTCATAAAGAGGTCCAAGGGCTAGTCTTGCAGAAGTTTTTTCAGCTACACAGGATGCGCAACATCCGTGCAAGTCCTGGTGACTTTCTCCCCTGCACTGCACCGATCAGATAGATCAGTGTGGGGCAGGAGAAAGGAGAACAGTTCTTTCAGTGATCATGAAGGATGCTGTCAGTGTTTTCCTCCATCAGAATAAGCAGCCTCTAGACTGTAAGAAACACACACATTTTAACATCATTTTGATTGTCTAAAATTTACTGCAGCTAAAAATTACATTTGGTTTACAATGCATTTTGCCAGATATGTTGTCACTTGTCAAAGCTAAGAATTTTACATGCTGGGTTTTTTTATGGCACATTTAGCACTGATAAGTTGTCACACTCTTGCTTAATATGTTAACATTCTGTCTGTAAACTGTATATGCATAGCTACCTTTTTGAAGCAATATTGAGATTTACTTAAGAACGTGGGGCCCAATAAATACCATCAATGGTGCCCAGTCCAAGAGATGGTGGATCCTATAGGTAAACACCACCTCATCATGCACTAAAACTTACTAAAAAAAAAAAAAGATGTGAAGTTCACACATATAGAAAATGGACATTTTGTGAATACATATTACACGTATTGTAAAATAGATAGAGCTCATATGTAGAGTTTGTTTGATAAACTTTCCTACTACTTTGTCTAAATTAGAAGCAAATTGGTTGAACATTACTTCTACCTAAAATGGCAGAAAACGCACCTATCTTGGTGATGGACAGGACAGCTAGAGGGGATATGGAGGAGGCTGTTATTTTTTTTTTAATAGGTGTACTTTCACCAATTTGCTGATAATTCATTGAAAGTAGATGATCGGTACAATTGCTGCCAATGCATTTTTTAAAGCTGTATTGTCATGAGTCAAATTTGATCATGTTAGGTTCTTGCATAGGTCCTATAGCATTGATAAGTTTCCACCCTCTTTCCTACATACACACATCTCTCCTGCATACACACAACTCTACTACTATCACACACGCAATTTTCCGAAATACACACACAACTCTCCTCCATACACAAACACAGCTCTAACACATATAGCTTTTCTACAGCTTTGAAGTATGCACTCACACCTCTGTTACATACACGCACTGTTTTGCTACATACTTGTACACAGCTTTCTTACATACACCAACAGCTCTCTTATATACTCATGCAGCTCCACACACACAAACACTTATATATATATATATATATATATATATGTACACTCATCCATCGTATACATTACCACATCTTGAAATTCCTTCCAGGAATGTGACTGATCACATGACCTGAAAGGTTCAATGGCTAATCAACAACTTTGTTTGATTGGGACCCTATCCATGCCACCTCACATATCAGGAGTGTCGTTCTTCTTTTCATAAAGAGGTCCAAGGGCTAGTCTTGCAGAAGTTTTTTCAGCTACACAGGATGCGCAACATCCGTGCAAGTCCTGGTGACTTTCTCCCCTGCACTGCACCGATCAGATAGATCAGTGTGGGGCAGGAGAAAGGAGAACAGTTCTTTCAGTGATCATGAAGGATGCTGTCAGTGTTTTCCTCCATCAGAATAAGCAGCCTCTAGACTGTAAGAAACACACACATTTTAACATCATTTTGATTGTCTAAAATTTACTGCAGCTAAAAATTACATTTGGTTTACAATGCATTTTGCCAGATATGTTGTCACTTGTCAAAGCTAAGAATTTTACATGCTGGGTTTTTTTATGGCACATTTAGCACTGATAAGTTGTCACACTCTTGCTTAATATGTTAACATTCTGTCTGTAAACTGTATATGCATAGCTACCTTTTTGAAGCAATATTGAGATTTACTTAAGAACGTGGGGCCCAATAAATACCATCAATGGTGCCCAGTCCAAGAGATGGTGGATCCTATAGGTAAACACCACCTCATCATGCACTAAAACTTACTAAAAAAAAAAAAAGATGTGAAGTTCACACATATAGAAAATGGACATTTTGTGAATACATATTACACGTATTGTAAAATAGATAGAGCTCATATGTAGAGTTTGTTTGATAAACTTTCCTACTACTTTGTCTAAATTAGAAGCAAATTGGTTGAACATTACTTCTACCTAAAATGGCAGAAAACGCACCTATCTTGGTGATGGACAGGACAGCTAGAGGGGATATGGAGGAGGCTGTTATTTTTTTTTTAATAGGTGTACTTTCACCAATTTGCTGATAATTCATTGAAAGTAGATGATCGGTACAATTGCTGCCAATGCATTTTTTAAAGCTGTATTGTCATGAGTCAAATTTGATCATGTTAGGTTCTTGCATAGGTCCTATAGCATTGATAAGTTTCCACCCTCTTTCCTACATACACACATCTCTCCTGCATACACACAACTCTACTACTATCACACACGCAATTTTCCGAAATACACACACAACTCTCCTCCATACACAAACACAGCTCTAACACATATAGCTTTTCTACAGCTTTGAAGTATGCACTCACACCTCTGTTACATACACGCACTGTTTTGCTACATACTTGTACACAGCTTTCTTACATACACCAACAGCTCTCTTATATACTCATGCAGCTCCACACACACAAACACTTATATATATATATATATATATATATATATGTACACTCATCCATCGTATACATTACCACATCTTGAAATTCCTTCCAGGAATGTGACTGATCACATGACCTGAAAGGTTCAATGGCTAATCAACAACTTTGTTTGATTGGGACCCTATCCATGCCACCTCACATATCAGGAGTGTCGTTCTTCTTTTCATAAAGAGGTCCAAGGGCTAGTCTTGCAGAAGTTTTTTCAGCTACACAGGATGCGCAACATCCGTGCAAGTCCTGGTGACTTTCTCCCCTGCACTGCACCGATCAGATAGATCAGTGTGGGGCAGGAGAAAGGAGAACAGTTCTTTCAGTGATCATGAAGGATGCTGTCAGTGTTTTCCTCCATCAGAATAAGCAGCCTCTAGACTGTAAGAAACACACACATTTTAACATCATTTTGATTGTCTAAAATTTACTGCAGCTAAAAATTACATTTGGTTTACAATGCATTTTGCCAGATATGTTGTCACTTGTCAAAGCTAAGAATTTTACATGCTGGGTTTTTTTATGGCACATTTAGCACTGATAAGTTGTCACACTCTTGCTTAATATGTTAACATTCTGTCTGTAAACTGTATATGCATAGCTACCTTTTTGAAGCAATATTGAGATTTACTTAAGAACGTGGGGCCCAATAAATACCATCAATGGTGCCCAGTCCAAGAGATGGTGGATCCTATAGGTAAACACCACCTCATCATGCACTAAAACTTACTAAAAAAAAAAAAAGATGTGAAGTTCACACATATAGAAAATGGACATTTTGTGAATACATATTACACGTATTGTAAAATAGATAGAGCTCATATGTAGAGTTTGTTTGATAAACTTTCCTACTACTTTGTCTAAATTAGAAGCAAATTGGTTGAACATTACTTCTACCTAAAATGGCAGAAAACGCACCTATCTTGGTGATGGACAGGACAGCTAGAGGGGATATGGAGGAGGCTGTTATTTTTTTTTTAATAGGTGTACTTTCACCAATTTGCTGATAATTCATTGAAAGTAGATGATCGGTACAATTGCTGCCAATGCATTTTTTAAAGCTGTATTGTCATGAGTCAAATTTGATCATGTTAGGTTCTTGCATAGGTCCTATAGCATTGATAAGTTTCCACCCTCTTTCCTACATACACACATCTCTCCTGCATACACACAACTCTACTACTATCACACACGCAATTTTCCGAAATACACACACAACTCTCCTCCATACACAAACACAGCTCTAACACATATAGCTTTTCTACAGCTTTGAAGTATGCACTCACACCTCTGTTACATACACGCACTGTTTTGCTACATACTTGTACACAGCTTTCTTACATACACCAACAGCTCTCTTATATACTCATGCAGCTCCACACACACAAACACTTATATATATATATATATATATATATATATATATGTACACTCATCCATCGTATACATTACCACATCTTGAAATTCCTTCCAGGAATGTGACTGATCACATGACCTGAAAGGTTCAATGGCTAATCAACAACTTTGTTTGATTGGGACCCTATCCATGCCACCTCACATATCAGGAGTGTCGTTCTTCTTTTCATAAAGAGGTCCAAGGGCTAGTCTTGCAGAAGTTTTTTCAGCTACACAGGATGCGCAACATCCGTGCAAGTCCTGGTGACTTTCTCCCCTGCACTGCACCGATCAGATAGATCAGTGTGGGGCAGGAGAAAGGAGAACAGTTCTTTCAGTGATCATGAAGGATGCTGTCAGTGTTTTCCTCCATCAGAATAAGCAGCCTCTAGACTGTAAGAAACACACACATTTTAACATCATTTTGATTGTCTAAAATTTACTGCAGCTAAAAATTACATTTGGTTTACAATGCATTTTGCCAGATATGTTGTCACTTGTCAAAGCTAAGAATTTTACATGCTGGGTTTTTTTATGGCACATTTAGCACTGATAAGTTGTCACACTCTTGCTTAATATGTTAACATTCTGTCTGTAAACTGTATATGCATAGCTACCTTTTTGAAGCAATATTGAGATTTACTTAAGAACGTGGGGCCCAATAAATACCATCAATGGTGCCCAGTCCAAGAGATGGTGGATCCTATAGGTAAACACCACCTCATCATGCACTAAAACTTACTAAAAAAAAAAAAAGATGTGAAGTTCACACATATAGAAAATGGACATTTTGTGAATACATATTACACGTATTGTAAAATAGATAGAGCTCATATGTAGAGTTTGTTTGATAAACTTTCCTACTACTTTGTCTAAATTAGAAGCAAATTGGTTGAACATTACTTCTACCTAAAATGGCAGAAAACGCACCTATCTTGGTGATGGACAGGACAGCTAGAGGGGATATGGAGGAGGCTGTTATTTTTTTTTTAATAGGTGTACTTTCACCAATTTGCTGATAATTCATTGAAAGTAGATGATCGGTACAATTGCTGCCAATGCATTTTTTAAAGCTGTATTGTCATGAGTCAAATTTGATCATGTTAGGTTCTTGCATAGGTCCTATAGCATTGATAAGTTTCCACCCTCTTTCCTACATACACACATCTCTCCTGCATACACACAACTCTACTACTATCACACACGCAATTTTCCGAAATACACACACAACTCTCCTCCATACACAAACACAGCTCTAACACATATAGCTTTTCTACAGCTTTGAAGTATGCACTCACACCTCTGTTACATACACGCACTGTTTTGCTACATACTTGTACACAGCTTTCTTACATACACCAACAGCTCTCTTATATACTCATGCAGCTCCACACACACAAACACTTATATATACATATATATATATATATATATATATATATATATGTACACTCATCCATCGTATACATTACCACATCTTGAAATTCCTTCCAGGAATGTGACTGATCACATGACCTGAAAGGTTCAATGGCTAATCAACAACTTTGTTTGATTGGGACCCTATCCATGCCACCTCACATATCAGGAGTGTCGTTCTTCTTTTCATAAAGAGGTCCAAGGGCTAGTCTTGCAGAAGTTTTTTCAGCTACACAGGATGCGCAACATCCGTGCAAGTCCTGGTGACTTTCTCCCCTGCACTGCACCGATCAGATAGATCAGTGTGGGGCAGGAGAAAGGAGAACAGTTCTTTCAGTGATCATGAAGGATGCTGTCAGTGTTTTCCTCCATCAGAATAAGCAGCCTCTAGACTGTAAGAAACACACACATTTTAACATCATTTTGATTGTCTAAAATTTACTGCAGCTAAAAATTACATTTGGTTTACAATGCATTTTGCCAGATATGTTGTCACTTGTCAAAGCTAAGAATTTTACATGCTGGGTTTTTTTATGGCACATTTAGCACTGATAAGTTGTCACACTCTTGCTTAATATGTTAACATTCTGTCTGTAAACTGTATATGCATAGCTACCTTTTTGAAGCAATATTGAGATTTACTTAAGAACGTGGGGCCCAATAAATACCATCAATGGTGCCCAGTCCAAGAGATGGTGGATCCTATAGGTAAACACCACCTCATCATGCACTAAAACTTACTAAAAAAAAAAAAAGATGTGAAGTTCACACATATAGAAAATGGACATTTTGTGAATACATATTACACGTATTGTAAAATAGATAGAGCTCATATGTAGAGTTTGTTTGATAAACTTTCCTACTACTTTGTCTAAATTAGAAGCAAATTGGTTGAACATTACTTCTACCTAAAATGGCAGAAAACGCACCTATCTTGGTGATGGACAGGACAGCTAGAGGGGATATGGAGGAGGCTGTTATTTTTTTTTTAATAGGTGTACTTTCACCAATTTGCTGATAATTCATTGAAAGTAGATGATCGGTACAATTGCTGCCAATGCATTTTTTAAAGCTGTATTGTCATGAGTCAAATTTGATCATGTTAGGTTCTTGCATAGGTCCTATAGCATTGATAAGTTTCCACCCTCTTTCCTACATACACACATCTCTCCTGCATACACACAACTCTACTACTATCACACACGCAATTTTCCGAAATACACACACAACTCTCCTCCATACACAAACACAGCTCTAACACATATAGCTTTTCTACAGCTTTGAAGTATGCACTCACACCTCTGTTACATACACGCACTGTTTTGCTACATACTTGTACACAGCTTTCTTACATACACCAACAGCTCTCTTATATACTCATGCAGCTCCACACACACAAACACTTATATATATATATATATATATATATATATGTACACTCATCCATCGTATACATTACCACATCTTGAAATTCCTTCCAGGAATGTGACTGATCACATGACCTGAAAGGTTCAATGGCTAATCAACAACTTTGTTTTATTGGGACCCTATCCATGCCACCTCACATATCAGGAGTGTCGTTCTTCTTTTCATAAAGAGGTCCAAGGGCTAGTCTTGCAGAAGTTTTTTCAGCTACACAGGATGCGCAACATCCGTGCAAGTCCTGGTGACTTTCTCCCCTGCACTGCACCGATCAGATAGATCAGTGTGGGGCAGGAGAAAGGAGAACAGTTCTTTCAGTGATCATGAAGGATGCTGTCAGTGTTTTCCTCCATCAGAATAAGCAGCCTCTAGACTGTAAGAAACACACACATTTTAACATCATTTTGATTGTCTAAAATTTACTGCAGCTAAAAATTACATTTGGTTTACAATGCATTTTGCCAGATATGTTGTCACTTGTCAAAGCTAAGAATTTTACATGCTGGGTTTTTTTATGGCACATTTAGCACTGATAAGTTGTCACACTCTTGCTTAATATGTTAACATTCTGTCTGTAAACTGTATATGCATAGCTACCTTTTTGAAGCAATATTGAGATTTACTTAAGAACGTGGGGCCCAATAAATACCATCAATGGTGCCCAGTCCAAGAGATGGTGGATCCTATAGGTAAACACCACCTCATCATGCACTAAAACTTACTAAAAAAAAAAAAAGATGTGAAGTTCACACATATAGAAAATGGACATTTTGTGAATACATATTACACGTATTGTAAAATAGATAGAGCTCATATGTAGAGTTTGTTTGATAAACTTTCCTACTACTTTGTCTAAATTAGAAGCAAATTGGTTGAACATTACTTCTACCTAAAATGGCAGAAAACGCACCTATCTTGGTGATGGACAGGACAGCTAGAGGGGATATGGAGGAGGCTGTTATTTTTTTTTTAATAGGTGTACTTTCACCAATTTGCTGATAATTCATTGAAAGTAGATGATCGGTACAATTGCTGCCAATGCATTTTTTAAAGCTGTATTGTCATGAGTCAAATTTGATCATGTTAGGTTCTTGCATAGGTCCTATAGCATTGATAAGTTTCCACCCTCTTTCCTACATACACACATCTCTCCTGCATACACACAACTCTACTACTATCACACACGCAATTTTCCGAAATACACACACAACTCTCCTCCATACACAAACACAGCTCTAACACATATAGCTTTTCTACAGCTTTGAAGTATGCACTCACACCTCTGTTACATACACGCACTGTTTTGCTACATACTTGTACACAGCTTTCTTACATACACCAACAGCTCTCTTATATACTCATGCAGCTCCACACACACAAACACTTATATATATATATATATATATATATATGTACACTCATCCATCGTATACATTACCACATCTTGAAATTCCTTCCAGGAATGTGACTGATCACATGACCTGAAAGGTTCAATGGCTAATCAACAACTTTGTTTGATTGGGACCCTATCCATGCCACCTCACATATCAGGAGTGTCGTTCTTCTTTTCATAAAGAGGTCCAAGGGCTAGTCTTGCAGAAGTTTTTTCAGCTACACAGGATGCGCAACATCCGTGCAAGTCCTGGTGACTTTCTCCCCTGCACTGCACCGATCAGATAGATCAGTGTGGGGCAGGAGAAAGGAGAACAGTTCTTTCAGTGATCATGAAGGATGCTGTCAGTGTTTTCCTCCATCAGAATAAGCAGCCTCTAGACTGTAAGAAACACACACATTTTAACATCATTTTGATTGTCTAAAATTTACTGCAGCTAAAAATTACATTTGGTTTACAATGCATTTTGCCAGATATGTTGTCACTTGTCAAAGCTAAGAATTTTACATGCTGGGTTTTTTTATGGCACATTTAGCACTGATAAGTTGTCACACTCTTGCTTAATATGTTAACATTCTGTCTGTAAACTGTATATGCATAGCTACCTTTTTGAAGCAATATTGAGATTTACTTAAGAACGTGGGGCCCAATAAATACCATCAATGGTGCCCAGTCCAAGAGATGGTGGATCCTATAGGTAAACACCACCTCATCATGCACTAAAACTTACTAAAAAAAAAAAAAGATGTGAAGTTCACACATATAGAAAATGGACATTTTGTGAATACATATTACACGTATTGTAAAATAGATAGAGCTCATATGTAGAGTTTGTTTGATAAACTTTCCTACTACTTTGTCTAAATTAGAAGCAAATTGGTTGAACATTACTTCTACCTAAAATGGCAGAAAACGCACCTATCTTGGTGATGGACAGGACAGCTAGAGGGGATATGGAGGAGGCTGTTATTTTTTTTTTAATAGGTGTACTTTCACCAATTTGCTGATAATTCATTGAAAGTAGATGATCGGTACAATTGCTGCCAATGCATTTTTTAAAGCTGTATTGTCATGAGTCAAATTTGATCATGTTAGGTTCTTGCATAGGTCCTATAGCATTGATAAGTTTCCACCCTCTTTCCTACATACACACATCTCTCCTGCATACACACAACTCTACTACTATCACACACGCAATTTTCCGAAATACACACACAACTCTCCTCCATACACAAACACAGCTCTAACACATATAGCTTTTCTACAGCTTTGAAGTATGCACTCACACCTCTGTTACATACACGCACTGTTTTGCTACATACTTGTACACAGCTTTCTTACATACACCAACAGCTCTCTTATATACTCATGCAGCTCCACACACACAAACACTTATATATATATATATATATATATATATATATATGTACACTCATCCATCGTATACATTACCACATCTTGAAATTCCTTCCAGGAATGTGACTGATCACATGACCTGAAAAGTTCAATGGCTAATCAACAACTTTGTTTGATTGGGACCATATCCATGCCACCTCACATATCAGGAGTGTCGTTCTTCTTTTCATAAAGAGGTCCAAGGGCTAGTCTTGCAGAAGTTTTTTCAGCTACACAGGATGCGCAACATCCGTGCAAGTCCTGGTGACTTTCTCCCCTGCACTGCACCGATCAGATAGATCAGTGTGGGGCAGGAGAAAGGAGAACAGTTCTTTCAGTGATCATGAAGGATGCTGTCAGTGTTTTCCTCCATCAGAATAAGCAGCCTCTAGACTGTAAGAAACACACACATTTTAACATCATTTTGATTGTCTAAAATTTACTGCAGCTAAAAATTACATTTGGTTTACAATGCATTTTGCCAGATATGTTGTCACTTGTCAAAGCTAAGAATTTTACATGCTGGGTTTTTTTATGGCACATTTAGCACTGATAAGTTGTCACACTCTTGCTTAATATGTTAACATTCTGTCTGTAAACTGTATATGCATAGCTACCTTTTTGAAGCAATATTGAGATTTACTTAAGAACGTGGGGCCCAATAAATACCATCAATGGTGCCCAGTCCAAGAGATGGTGGATCCTATAGGTAAACACCACCTCATCATGCACTAAAACTTACTAAAAAAAAAAAAAGATGTGAAGTTCACACATATAGAAAATGGACATTTTGTGAATACATATTACACGTATTGTAAAATAGATAGAGCTCATATGTAGAGTTTGTTTGATAAACTTTCCTACTACTTTGTCTAAATTAGAAGCAAATTGGTTGAACATTACTTCTACCTAAAATGGCAGAAAACGCACCTATCTTGGTGATGGACAGGACAGCTAGAGGGGATATGGAGGAGGCTGTTATTTTTTTTTTAATAGGTGTACTTTCACCAATTTGCTGATAATTCATTGAAAGTAGATGATCGGTACAATTGCTGCCAATGCATTTTTTAAAGCTGTATTGTCATGAGTCAAATTTGATCATGTTAGGTTCTTGCATAGGTCCTATAGCATTGATAAGTTTCCACCCTCTTTCCTACATACACACATCTCTCCTGCATACACACAACTCTACTACTATCACACACGCAATTTTCCGAAATACACACACAACTCTCCTCCATACACAAACACAGCTCTAACACATATAGCTTTTCTACAGCTTTGAAGTATGCACTCACACCTCTGTTACATACACGCACTGTTTTGCTACATACTTGTACACAGCTTTCTTACATACACCAACAGCTCTCTTATATACTCATGCAGCTCCACACACACAAACACTTATATATATATATATATATATATATATATATGTACACTCATCCATCGTATACATTACCACATCTTGAAATTCCTTCCAGGAATGTGACTGATCACATGACCTGAAAGGTTCAATGGCTAATCAACAACTTTGTTTGATTGGGACCCTATCCATGCCACCTCACATATCAGGAGTGTCGTTCTTCTTTTCATAAAGAGGTCCAAGGGCTAGTCTTGCAGAAGTTTTTTCAGCTACACAGGATGCGCAACATCCGTGCAAGTCCTGGTGACTTTCTCCCCTGCACTGCACCGATCAGATAGATCAGTGTGGGGCAGGAGAAAGGAGAACAGTTCTTTCAGTGATCATGAAGGATGCTGTCAGTGTTTTCCTCCATCAGAATAAGCAGCCTCTAGACTGTAAGAAACACACACATTTTAACATCATTTTGATTGTCTAAAATTTACTGCAGCTAAAAATTACATTTGGTTTACAATGCATTTTGCCAGATATGTTGTCACTTGTCAAAGCTAAGAATTTTACATGCTGGGTTTTTTTATGGCACATTTAGCACTGATAAGTTGTCACACTCTTGCTTAATATGTTAACATTCTGTCTGTAAACTGTATATGCATAGCTACCTTTTTGAAGCAATATTGAGATTTACTTAAGAACGTGGGGCCCAATAAATACCATCAATGGTGCCCAGTCCAAGAGATGGTGGATCCTATAGGTAAACACCACCTCATCATGCACTAAAACTTACTAAAAAAAAAAAAAGATGTGAAGTTCACACATATAGAAAATGGACATTTTGTGAATACATATTACACGTATTGTAAAATAGATAGAGCTCATATGTAGAGTTTGTTTGATAAACTTTCCTACTACTTTGTCTAAATTAGAAGCAAATTGGTTGAACATTACTTCTACCTAAAATGGCAGAAAACGCACCTATCTTGGTGATGGACAGGACAGCTAGAGGGGATATGGAGGAGGCTGTTATTTTTTTTTTAATAGGTGTACTTTCACCAATTTGCTGATAATTCATTGAAAGTAGATGATCGGTACAATTGCTGCCAATGCATTTTTTAAAGCTGTATTGTCATGAGTCAAATTTGATCATGTTAGGTTCTTGCATAGGTCCTATAGCATTGATAAGTTTCCACCCTCTTTCCTACATACACACATCTCTCCTGCATACACACAACTCTACTACTATCACACACGCAATTTTCCGAAATACACACACAACTCTCCTCCATACACAAACACAGCTCTAACACATATAGCTTTTCTACAGCTTTGAAGTATGCACTCACACCTCTGTTACATACACGCACTGTTTTGCTACATACTTGTACACAGCTTTCTTACATACACCAACAGCTCTCTTATATACTCATGCAGCTCCACACACACAAACACTTATATATATATATATATATATATATATATATGTACACTCATCCATCGTATACATTACCACATCTTGAAATTCCTTCCAGGAATGTGACTGATCACATGACCTGAAAGGTTCAATGGCTAATCAACAACTTTGTTTGATTGGGACCCTATCCATGCCACCTCACATATCAGGAGTGTCGTTCTTCTTTTCATAAAGAGGTCCAAGGGCTAGTCTTGCAGAAGTTTTTTCAGCTACACAGGATGCGCAACATTCGTGCAAGTCCTGGTGACTTTCTCCCCTGCACTGCACCGATCAGATAGATCAGTGTGGGGCAGGAGAAAGGAGAACAGTTCTTTCAGTGATCATGAAGGATGCTGTCAGTGTTTTCCTCCATCAGAATAAGCAGCCTCTAGACTGTAAGAAACACACACATTTTAACATCATTTTGATTGTCTAAAATTTACTGCAGCTAAAAATTACATTTGGTTTACAATGCATTTTGCCAGATATGTTGTCACTTGTCAAAGCTAAGAATTTTACATGCTGGGTTTTTTTATGGCACATTTAGCACTGATAAGTTGTCACACTCTTGCTTAATATGTTAACATTCTGTCTGTAAACTGTATATGCATAGCTACCTTTTTGAAGCAATATTGAGATTTACTTAAGAACGTGGGGCCCAATAAATACCATCAATGGTGCCCAGTCCAAGAGATGGTGGATCCTATAGGTAAACACCACCTCATCATGCACTAAAACTTACTAAAAAAAAAAAAAGATGTGAAGTTCACACATATAGAAAATGGACATTTTGTGAATACATATTACACGTATTGTAAAATAGATAGAGCTCATATGTAGAGTTTGTTTGATAAACTTTCCTACTACTTTGTCTAAATTAGAAGCAAATTGGTTGAACATTACTTCTACCTAAAATGGCAGAAAACGCACCTATCTTGGTGATGGACAGGACAGCTAGAGGGGATATGGAGGAGGCTGTTATTTTTTTTTTAATAGGTGTACTTTCACCAATTTGCTGATAATTCATTGAAAGTAGATGATCGGTACAATTGCTGCCAATGCATTTTTTAAAGCTGTATTGTCATGAGTCAAATTTGATCATGTTAGGTTCTTGCATAGGTCCTATAGCATTGATAAGTTTCCACCCTCTTTCCTACATACACACATCTCTCCTGCATACACACAACTCTACTACTATCACACACGCAATTTTCCGAAATACACACACAACTCTCCTCCATACACAAACACAGCTCTAACACATATAGCTTTTCTACAGCTTTGAAGTATGCACTCACACCTCTGTTACATACACGCACTGTTTTGCTACATACTTGTACACAGCTTTCTTACATACACCAACAGCTCTCTTATATACTCATGCAGCTCCACACACACAAACACTTATATATATATATATATATATATATATATATATGTACACTCATCCATCGTATACATTACCACATCTTGAAATTCCTTCCAGGAATGTGACTGATCACATGACCTGAAAGGTTCAATGGCTAATCAACAACTTTGTTTGATTGGGACCCTATCCATGCCACCTCACATATCAGGAGTGTCGTTCTTCTTTTCATAAAGAGGT
This sequence comes from Phyllobates terribilis, assembly GCF_046119375.1. NCBI lineage: Eukaryota > Metazoa > Chordata > Amphibia > Anura > Dendrobatidae > Phyllobates > Phyllobates terribilis. The sequence continues at coordinate 27,299 of NW_027364118.1, read as the reverse complement.
CCAAGGGCTAGTCTTGCAGAAGTTTTTTCAGCTACACAGGATGCGCAACATCCGTGCAAGTCCTGGTGACTTTCTCCCCTGCACTGCACCGATCAGATAGATCAGTGTGGGGCAGGAGAAAGGAGAACAGTTCTTTCAGTGATCATGAAGGATGCTGTCAGTGTTTTCCTCCATCAGAATAAGCAGCCTCTAGACTGTAAGAAACACACACATTTTAACATCATTTTGATTGTCTAAAATTTACTGCAGCTAAAAATTACATTTGGTTTACAATGCATTTTGCCAGATATGTTGTCACTTGTCAAAGCTAAGAATTTTACATGCTGGGTTTTTTTATGGCACATTTAGCACTGATAAGTTGTCACACTCTTGCTTAATATGTTAACATTCTGTCTGTAAACTGTATATGCATAGCTACCTTTTTGAAGCAATATTGAGATTTACTTAAGAACGTGGGGCCCAATAAATACCATCAATGGTGCCCAGTCCAAGAGATGGTGGATCCTATAGGTAAACACCACCTCATCATGCACTAAAACTTACTAAAAAAAAAAAAAGATGTGAAGTTCACACATATAGAAAATGGACATTTTGTGAATACATATTACACGTATTGTAAAATAGATAGAGCTCATATGTAGAGTTTGTTTGATAAACTTTCCTACTACTTTGTCTAAATTAGAAGCAAATTGGTTGAACATTACTTCTACCTAAAATGGCAGAAAACGCACCTATCTTGGTGATGGACAGGACAGCTAGAGGGGATATGGAGGAGGCTGTTATTTTTTTTTTAATAGGTGTACTTTCACCAATTTGCTGATAATTCATTGAAAGTAGATGATCGGTACAATTGCTGCCAATGCATTTTTTAAAGCTGTATTGTCATGAGTCAAATTTGATCATGTTAGGTTCTTGCATAGGTCCTATAGCATTGATAAGTTTCCACCCTCTTTCCTACATACACACATCTCTCCTGCATACACACAACTCTACTACTATCACACACGCAATTTTCCGAAATACACACACAACTCTCCTCCATACACAAACACAGCTCTAACACATATAGCTTTTCTACAGCTTTGAAGTATGCACTCACACCTCTGTTACATACACGCACTGTTTTGCTACATACTTGTACACAGCTTTCTTACATACACCAACAGCTCTCTTATATACTCATGCAGCTCCACACACACAAACACTTATATATATATATATATATATATATATATATATGTACACTCATCCATCGTATACATTACCACATCTTGAAATTCCTTCCAGGAATGTGACTGATCACATGACCTGAAAGGTTCAATGGCTAATCAACAACTTTGTTTGATTGGGACCCTATCCATGCCACCTCACATATCAGGAGTGTCGTTCTTCTTTTCATAAAGAGGTCCAAGGGCTAGTCTTGCAGAAGTTTTTTCAGCTACACAGGATGCGCAACATCCGTGCAAGTCCTGGTGACTTTCTCCCCTGCACTGCACCGATCAGATAGATCAGTGTGGGGCAGGAGAAAGGAGAACAGTTCTTTCAGTGATCATGAAGGATGCTGTCAGTGTTTTCCTCCATCAGAATAAGCAGCCTCTAGACTGTAAGAAACACACACATTTTAACATCATTTTGATTGTCTAAAATTTACTGCAGCTAAAAATTACATTTGGTTTACAATGCATTTTGCCAGATATGTTGTCACTTGTCAAAGCTAAGAATTTTACATGCTGGGTTTTTTTATGGCACATTTAGCACTGATAAGTTGTCACACTCTTGCTTAATATGTTAACATTCTGTCTGTAAACTGTATATGCATAGCTACCTTTTTGAAGCAATATTGAGATTTACTTAAGAACGTGGGGCCCAATAAATACCATCAATGGTGCCCAGTCCAAGAGATGGTGGATCCTATAGGTAAACACCACCTCATCATGCACTAAAACTTACTAAAAAAAAAAAAAGATGTGAAGTTCACACATATAGAAAATGGACATTTTGTGAATACATATTACACGTATTGTAAAATAGATAGAGCTCATATGTAGAGTTTGTTTGATAAACTTTCCTACTACTTTGTCTAAATTAGAAGCAAATTGGTTGAACATTACTTCTACCTAAAATGGCAGAAAACGCACCTATCTTGGTGATGGACAGGACAGCTAGAGGGGATATGGAGGAGGCTGTTATTTTTTTTTTAATAGGTGTACTTTCACCAATTTGCTGATAATTCATTGAAAGTAGATGATCGGTACAATTGCTGCCAATGCATTTTTTAAAGCTGTATTGTCATGAGTCAAATTTGATCATGTTAGGTTCTTGCATAGGTCCTATAGCATTGATAAGTTTCCACCCTCTTTCCTACATACACACATCTCTCCTGCATACACACAACTCTACTACTATCACACACGCAATTTTCCGAAATACACACACAACTCTCCTCCATACACAAACACAGCTCTAACACATATAGCTTTTCTACAGCTTTGAAGTATGCACTCACACCTCTGTTACATACACGCACTGTTTTGCTACATACTTGTACACAGCTTTCTTACATACACCAACAGCTCTCTTATATACTCATGCAGCTCCACACACACAAACACTTATATATATATATATATATATATATATATATATGTACACTCATCCATCGTATACATTACCACATCTTGAAATTCCTTCCAGGAATGTGACTGATCACATGACCTGAAAGGTTCAATGGCTAATCAACAACTTTGTTTGATTGGGACCCTATCCATGCCACCTCACATATCAGGAGTGTCGTTCTTCTTTTCATAAAGAGGTCCAAGGGCTAGTCTTGCAGAAGTTTTTTCAGCTACACAGGATGCGCAACATCCGTGCAAGTCCTGGTGACTTTCTCCCCTGCACTGCACCGATCAGATAGATCAGTGTGGGGCAGGAGAAAGGAGAACAGTTCTTTCAGTGATCATGAAGGATGCTGTCAGTGTTTTCCTCCATCAGAATAAGCAGCCTCTAGACTGTAAGAAACACACACATTTTAACATCATTTTGATTGTCTAAAATTTACTGCAGCTAAAAATTACATTTGGTTTACAATGCATTTTGCCAGATATGTTGTCACTTGTCAAAGCTAAGAATTTTACATGCTGGGTTTTTTTATGGCACATTTAGCACTGATAAGTTGTCACACTCTTGCTTAATATGTTAACATTCTGTCTGTAAACTGTATATGCATAGCTACCTTTTTGAAGCAATATTGAGATTTACTTAAGAACGTGGGGCCCAATAAATACCATCAATGGTGCCCAGTCCAAGAGATGGTGGATCCTATAGGTAAACACCACCTCATCATGCACTAAAACTTACTAAAAAAAAAAAAAGATGTGAAGTTCACACATATAGAAAATGGACATTTTGTGAATACATATTACACGTATTGTAAAATAGATAGAGCTCATATGTAGAGTTTGTTTGATAAACTTTCCTACTACTTTGTCTAAATTAGAAGCAAATTGGTTGAACATTACTTCTACCTAAAATGGCAGAAAACGCACCTATCTTGGTGATGGACAGGACAGCTAGAGGGGATATGGAGGAGGCTGTTATTTTTTTTTTAATAGGTGTACTTTCACCAATTTGCTGATAATTCATTGAAAGTAGATGATCGGTACAATTGCTGCCAATGCATTTTTTAAAGCTGTATTGTCATGAGTCAAATTTGATCATGTTAGGTTCTTGCATAGGTCCTATAGCATTGATAAGTTTCCACCCTCTTTCCTACATACACACATCTCTCCTGCATACACACAACTCTACTACTATCACACACGCAATTTTCCGAAATACACACACAACTCTCCTCCATACACAAACACAGCTCTAACACATATAGCTTTTCTACAGCTTTGAAGTATGCACTCACACCTCTGTTACATACACGCACTGTTTTGCTACATACTTGTACACAGCTTTCTTACATACACCAACAGCTCTCTTATATACTCATGCAGCTCCACACACACAAACACTTATATATATATATATATATATATATATATATATATGTACACTCATCCATCGTATACATTACCACATCTTGAAATTCCTTCCAGGAATGTGACTGATCACATGACCTGAAAGGTTCAATGGCTAATCAACAACTTTGTTTGATTGGGACCCTATCCATGCCACCTCACATATCAGGAGTGTCGTTCTTCTTTTCATAAAGAGGTCCAAGGGCTAGTCTTGCAGAAGTTTTTTCAGCTACACAGGATGCGCAACATCCGTGCAAGTCCTGGTGACTTTCTCCCCTGCACTGCACCGATCAGATAGATCAGTGTGGGGCAGGAGAAAGGAGAACAGTTCTTTCAGTGATCATGAAGGATGCTGTCAGTGTTTTCCTCCATCAGAATAAGCAGCCTCTAGACTGTAAGAAACACACACATTTTAACATCATTTTGATTGTCTAAAATTTACTGCAGCTAAAAATTACATTTGGTTTACAATGCATTTTGCCAGATATGTTGTCACTTGTCAAAGCTAAGAATTTTACATGCTGGGTTTTTTTATGGCACATTTAGCACTGATAAGTTGTCACACTCTTGCTTAATATGTTAACATTCTGTCTGTAAACTGTATATGCATAGCTACCTTTTTGAAGCAATATTGAGATTTACTTAAGAACGTGGGGCCCAATAAATACCATCAATGGTGCCCAGTCCAAGAGATGGTGGATCCTATAGGTAAACACCACCTCATCATGCACTAAAACTTACTAAAAAAAAAAAAAGATGTGAAGTTCACACATATAGAAAATGGACATTTTGTGAATACATATTACACGTATTGTAAAATAGATAGAGCTCATATGTAGAGTTTGTTTGATAAACTTTCCTACTACTTTGTCTAAATTAGAAGCAAATTGGTTGAACATTACTTCTACCTAAAATGGCAGAAAACGCACCTATCTTGGTGATGGACAGGACAGCTAGAGGGGATATGGAGGAGGCTGTTATTTTTTTTTTAATAGGTGTACTTTCACCAATTTGCTGATAATTCATTGAAAGTAGATGATCGGTACAATTGCTGCCAATGCATTTTTTAAAGCTGTATTGTCATGAGTCAAATTTGATCATGTTAGGTTCTTGCATAGGTCCTATAGCATTGATAAGTTTCCACCCTCTTTCCTACATACACACATCTCTCCTGCATACACACAACTCTACTACTATCACACACGCAATTTTCCGAAATACACACACAACTCTCCTCCATACACAAACACAGCTCTAACACATATAGCTTTTCTACAGCTTTGAAGTATGCACTCACACCTCTGTTACATACACGCACTGTTTTGCTACATACTTGTACACAGCTTTCTTACATACACCAACAGCTCTCTTATATACTCATGCAGCTCCACACACACAAACACTTATATATATATATATATATATATATATATATATATGTACACTCATCCATCGTATACATTACCACATCTTGAAATTCCTTCCAGGAATGTGACTGATCACATGACCTGAAAGGTTCAATGGCTAATCAACAACTTTGTTTGATTGGGACCCTATCCATGCCACCTCACATATCAGGAGTGTCGTTCTTCTTTTCATAAAGAGGTCCAAGGGCTAGTCTTGCAGAAGTTTTTTCAGCTACACAGGATGCGCAACATCCGTGCAAGTCCTGGTGACTTTCTCCCCTGCACTGCACCGATCAGATAGATCAGTGTGGGGCAGGAGAAAGGAGAACAGTTCTTTCAGTGATCATGAAGGATGCTGTCAGTGTTTTCCTCCATCAGAATAAGCAGCCTCTAGACTGTAAGAAACACACACATTTTAACATCATTTTGATTGTCTAAAATTTACTGCAGCTAAAAATTACATTTGGTTTACAATGCATTTTGCCAGATATGTTGTCACTTGTCAAAGCTAAGAATTTTACATGCTGGGTTTTTTTATGGCACATTTAGCACTGATAAGTTGTCACACTCTTGCTTAATATGTTAACATTCTGTCTGTAAACTGTATATGCATAGCTACCTTTTTGAAGCAATATTGAGATTTACTTAAGAACGTGGGGCCCAATAAATACCATCAATGGTGCCCAGTCCAAGAGATGGTGGATCCTATAGGTAAACACCACCTCATCATGCACTAAAACTTACTAAAAAAAAAAAAAGATGTGAAGTTCACACATATAGAAAATGGACATTTTGTGAATACATATTACACGTATTGTAAAATAGATAGAGCTCATATGTAGAGTTTGTTTGATAAACTTTCCTACTACTTTGTCTAAATTAGAAGCAAATTGGTTGAACATTACTTCTACCTAAAATGGCAGAAAACGCACCTATCTTGGTGATGGACAGGACAGCTAGAGGGGATATGGAGGAGGCTGTTATTTTTTTTTTAATAGGTGTACTTTCACCAATTTGCTGATAATTCATTGAAAGTAGATGATCGGTACAATTGCTGCCAATGCATTTTTTAAAGCTGTATTGTCATGAGTCAAATTTGATCATGTTAGGTTCTTGCATAGGTCCTATAGCATTGATAAGTTTCCACCCTCTTTCCTACATACACACATCTCTCCTGCATACACACAACTCTACTACTATCACACACGCAATTTTCCGAAATACACACACAACTCTCCTCCATACACAAACACAGCTCTAACACATATAGCTTTTCTACAGCTTTGAAGTATGCACTCACACCTCTGTTACATACACGCACTGTTTTGCTACATACTTGTACACAGCTTTCTTACATACACCAACAGCTCTCTTATATACTCATGCAGCTCCACACACACAAACACTTATATATATATATATATATATATATATATATGTACACTCATCCATCGTATACATTACCACATCTTGAAATTCCTTCCAGGAATGTGACTGATCACATGACCTGAAAGGTTCAATGGCTAATCAACAACTTTGTTTGATTGGGACCCTATCCATGCCACCTCACATATCAGGAGTGTCGTTCTTCTTTTCATAAAGAGGTCCAAGGGCTAGTCTTGCAGAAGTTTTTTCAGCTACACAGGATGCGCAACATCCGTGCAAGTCCTGGTGACTTTCTCCCCTGCACTGCACCGATCAGATAGATCAGTGTGGGGCAGGAGAAAGGAGAACAGTTCTTTCAGTGATCATGAAGGATGCTGTCAGTGTTTTCCTCCATCAGAATAAGCAGCCTCTAGACTGTAAGAAACACACACATTTTAACATCATTTTGATTGTCTAAAATTTACTGCAGCTAAAAATTACATTTGGTTTACAATGCATTTTGCCAGATATGTTGTCACTTGTCAAAGCTAAGAATTTTACATGCTGGGTTTTTTTATGGCACATTTAGCACTGATAAGTTGTCACACTCTTGCTTAATATGTTAACATTCTGTCTGTAAACTGTATATGCATAGCTACCTTTTTGAAGCAATATTGAGATTTACTTAAGAACGTGGGGCCCAATAAATACCATCAATGGTGCCCAGTCCAAGAGATGGTGGATCCTATAGGTAAACACCACCTCATCATGCACTAAAACTTACTAAAAAAAAAAAAAGATGTGAAGTTCACACATATAGAAAATGGACATTTTGTGAATACATATTACACGTATTGTAAAATAGATAGAGCTCATATGTAGAGTTTGTTTGATAAACTTTCCTACTACTTTGTCTAAATTAGAAGCAAATTGGTTGAACATTACTTCTACCTAAAATGGCAGAAAACGCACCTATCTTGGTGATGGACAGGACAGCTAGAGGGGATATGGAGGAGGCTGTTATTTTTTTTTTAATAGGTGTACTTTCACCAATTTGCTGATAATTCATTGAAAGTAGATGATCGGTACAATTGCTGCCAATGCATTTTTTAAAGCTGTATTGTCATGAGTCAAATTTGATCATGTTAGGTTCTTGCATAGGTCCTATAGCATTGATAAGTTTCCACCCTCTTTCCTACATACACACATCTCTCCTGCATACACACAACTCTACTACTATCACACACGCAATTTTCCGAAATACACACACAACTCTCCTCCATACACAAACACAGCTCTAACACATATAGCTTTTCTACAGCTTTGAAGTATGCACTCACACCTCTGTTACATACACGCACTGTTTTGCTACATACTTGTACACAGCTTTCTTACATACACCAACAGCTCTCTTATATACTCATGCAGCTCCACACACACAAACACTTATATATATATATATATATATATATATATATGTACACTCATCCATCGTATACATTACCACATCTTGAAATTCCTTCCAGGAATGTGACTGATCACATGACCTGAAAGGTTCAATGGCTAATCAACAACTTTGTTTGATTGGGACCCTATCCATGCCACCTCACATATCAGGAGTGTCGTTCTTCTTTTCATAAAGAGGTCCAAGGGCTAGTCTTGCAGAAGTTTTTTCAGCTACACAGGATGCGCAACATCCGTGCAAGTCCTGGTGACTTTCTCCCCTGCACTGCACCGATCAGATAGATCAGTGTGGGGCAGGAGAAAGGAGAACAGTTCTTTCAGTGATCATGAAGGATGCTGTCAGTGTTTTCCTCCATCAGAATAAGCAGCCTCTAGACTGTAAGAAACACACACATTTTAACATCATTTTGATTGTCTAAAATTTACTGCAGCTAAAAATTACATTTGGTTTACAATGCATTTTGCCAGATATGTTGTCACTTGTCAAAGCTAAGAATTTTACATGCTGGGTTTTTTTATGGCACATTTAGCACTGATAAGTTGTCACACTCTTGCTTAATATGTTAACATTCTGTCTGTAAACTGTATATGCATAGCTACCTTTTTGAAGCAATATTGAGATTTACTTAAGAACGTGGGGCCCAATAAATACCATCAATGGTGCCCAGTCCAAGAGATGGTGGATCCTATAGGTAAACACCACCTCATCATGCACTAAAACTTACTAAAAAAAAAAAAAGATGTGAAGTTCACACATATAGAAAATGGACATTTTGTGAATACATATTACACGTATTGTAAAATAGATAGAGCTCATATGTAGAGTTTGTTTGATAAACTTTCCTACTACTTTGTCTAAATTAGAAGCAAATTGGTTGAACATTACTTCTACCTAAAATGGCAGAAAACGCACCTATCTTGGTGATGGACAGGACAGCTAGAGGGGATATGGAGGAGGCTGTTATTTTTTTTTTAATAGGTGTACTTTCACCAATTTGCTGATAATTCATTGAAAGTAGATGATCGGTACAATTGCTGCCAATGCATTTTTTAAAGCTGTATTGTCATGAGTCAAATTTGATCATGTTAGGTTCTTGCATAGGTCCTATAGCATTGATAAGTTTCCACCCTCTTTCCTACATACACACATCTCTCCTGCATACACACAACTCTACTACTATCACACACGCAATTTTCCGAAATACACACACAACTCTCCTCCATACACAAACACAGCTCTAACACATATAGCTTTTCTACAGCTTTGAAGTATGCACTCACACCTCTGTTACATACACGCACTGTTTTGCTACATACTTGTACACAGCTTTCTTACATACACCAACAGCTCTCTTATATACTCATGCAGCTCCACACACACAAACACTTATATATATATATATATATATATATATATATGTACACTCATCCATCGTATACATTACCACATCTTGAAATTCCTTCCAGGAATGTGACTGATCACATGACCTGAAAGGTTCAATGGCTAATCAACAACTTTGTTTGATTGGGACCCTATCCATGCCACCTCACATATCAGGAGTGTCGTTCTTCTTTTCATAAAGAGGTCCAAGGGCTAGTCTTGCAGAAGTTTTTTCAGCTACACAGGATGCGCAACATCCGTGCAAGTCCTGGTGACTTTCTCCCCTGCACTGCACCGATCAGATAGATCAGTGTGGGGCAGGAGAAAGGAGAACAGTTCTTTCAGTGATCATGAAGGATGCTGTCAGTGTTTTCCTCCATCAGAATAAGCAGCCTCTAGACTGTAAGAAACACACACATTTTAACATCATTTTGATTGTCTAAAATTTACTGCAGCTAAAAATTACATTTGGTTTACAATGCATTTTGCCAGATATGTTGTCACTTGTCAAAGCTAAGAATTTTACATGCTGGGTTTTTTTATGGCACATTTAGCACTGATAAGTTGTCACACTCTTGCTTAATATGTTAACATTCTGTCTGTAAACTGTATATGCATAGCTACCTTTTTTGAAGCAATATTGAGATTTACTTTAAGAACGTGGGGCCCAATAAATACCATCAATGGTGCCCAGTCCAAGAGATGGTGGATCCTATAGGTAAACACCACCTCATCATGCACTAAAACTTACTAAAAAAAAAAAAAGATGTGAAGTTCACACATATAGAAAATGGACATTTTGTGAATACATATTACACGTATTGTAAAATAGATAGAGCTCATATGTAGAGTTTGTTTGATAAACTTTCCTACTACTTTGTCTAAATTAGAAGCAAATTGGTTGAACATTACTTCTACCTAAAATGGCAGAAAACGCACCTATCTTGGTGATGGACAGAACAGCTAGAGGGGATATGGAGGAGGCTGTTATTTTTTTTTTAATAGGTGTACTTTCACCAATTTGCTGATAATTCATTGAAAGTAGATGATCGGTACAATTGCTGCCAATGCATTTTTTAAAGCTGTATTGTCATGAGTCAAATTTGATCATGTTAGGTTCTTGCATAGGTCCTATAGCATTGATAAGTTTCCACCCTCTTTCCTACATACACACATCTCTCCTGCATACACACAACTCTACTACTATCACACACGCAATTTTCCGAAATACACACACAACTCTCCTCCATACACAAACACAGCTCTAACACATATAGCTTTTCTACAGCTTTGAAGTATGCACTCACACCTCTGTTACATACACGCACTGTTTTGCTACATACTTGTACACAGCTTTCTTACATACACCAACAGCTCTCTTATATACTCATGCAGCTCCACACACACAAACACTTTATATATGTACACTCATCCATCGTATACATTACCACATCTTGAAATTCCTTCCAGGAATGTGACTGATCACATGACCTGAAAGGTTCAATGGCTAATCAACAACTTTGTTTGATTGGGACCCTATCCATGCCACCTCACATATCAGGAGTGTCGTTCTTCTTTTCATAAAGAGGTCCAAGGGCTAGTCTTGCAGAAGTTTTTTCAGCTACACAGGATGCGCAACATCCGTGCAAGTCCTGGTGACTTTCTCCCCTGCACTGCACCGATCAGATAGATCAGTGTGGGGCAGGAGAAAGGAGAACAGTTCTTTCAGTGATCATGAAGGATGCTGTCAGTGTTTTCCTCCATCAGAATAAGCAGCCTCTAGACTGTAAGAAACACACACATTTTAACATCATTTTGATTGTCTAAAATTTACTGCAGCTAAAAATTACATTTGGTTTACAATGCATTTTGCCAGATATGTTGTCACTTGTCAAAGCTAAGAATTTTACATGCTGGGTTTTTTTATGGCACATTTAGCACTGATAAGTTGTCACACTCTTGCTTAATATGTTAACATTCTGTCTGTAAACTGTATATGCATAGCTACCTTTTTGAAGCAATATTGAGATTTACTTAAGAACGTGGGGCCCAATAAATACCATCAATGGTGCCCAGTCCAAGAGATGGTGGATCCTATAGGTAAACACCACCTCATCATGCACTAAAACTTACTAAAAAAAAAAAAAGATGTGAAGTTCACACATATAGAAAATGGACATTTTGTGAATACATATTACACGTATTGTAAAATAGATAGAGCTCATATGTAGAGTTTGTTTGATAAACTTTCCTACTACTTTGTCTAAATTAGAAGCAAATTGGTTGAACATTACTTCTACCTAAAATGGCAGAAAACGCACCTATCTTGGTGATGGACAGGACAGCTAGAGGGGATATGGAGGAGGCTGTTATTTTTTTTTTAATAGGTGTACTTTCACCAATTTGCTGATAATTCATTGAAAGTAGATGATCGGTACAATTGCTGCCAATGCATTTTTTAAAGCTGTATTGTCATGAGTCAAATTTGATCATGTTAGGTTCTTGCATAGGTCCTATAGCATTGATAAGTTTCCACCCTCTTTCCTACATACACACATCTCTCCTGCATACACACAACTCTACTACTATCACACACGCAATTTTCCGAAATACACACACAACTCTCCTCCATACACAAACACAGCTCTAACACATATAGCTTTTCTACAGCTTTGAAGTATGCACTCACACCTCTGTTACATACACGCACTGTTTTGCTACATACTTGTACACAGCTTTCTTACATACACCAACAGCTCTCTTATATACTCATGCAGCTCCACACACACAAACACTTATATATATATATATATATATATATATATATATATATATGTACACTCATCCATCGTATACATTACCACATCTTGAAATTCCTTCCAGGAATGTGACTGATCACATGACCTGAAAGGTTCAATGGCTAATCAACAACTTTGTTTGATTGGGACCCTATCCATGCCACCTCACATATCAGGAGTGTCGTTCTTCTTTTCATAAAGAGGTCCAAGGGCTAGTCTTGCAGAAGTTTTTTCAGCTACACAGGATGCGCAACATCCGTGCAAGTCCTGGTGACTTTCTCCCCTGCACTGCACCGATCAGATAGATCAGTGTGGGGCAGGAGAAAGGAGAACAGTTCTTTCAGTGATCATGAAGGATGCTGTCAGTGTTTTCCTCCATCAGAATAAGCAGCCTCTAGACTGTAAGAAACACACACATTTTAACATCATTTTGATTGTCTAAAATTTACTGCAGCTAAAAATTACATTTGGTTTACAATGCATTTTGCCAGATATGTTGTCACTTGTCAAAGCTAAGAATTTTACATGCTGGGTTTTTTTATGGCACATTTAGCACTGATAAGTTGTCACACTCTTGCTTAATATGTTAACATTCTGTCTGTAAACTGTATATGCATAGCTACCTTTTTGAAGCAATATTGAGATTTACTTAAGAACGTGGGGCCCAATAAATACCATCAATGGTGCCCAGTCCAAGAGATGGTGGATCCTATAGGTAAACACCACCTCATCATGCACTAAAACTTACTAAAAAAAAAAAAAGATGTGAAGTTCACACATATAGAAAATGGACATTTTGTGAATACATATTACACGTATTGTAAAATAGATAGAGCTCATATGTAGAGTTTGTTTGATAAACTTTCCTACTACTTTGTCTAAATTAGAAGCAAATTGGTTGAACATTACTTCTACCTAAAATGGCAGAAAACGCACCTATCTTGGTGATGGACAGGACAGCTAGAGGGGATATGGAGGAGGCTGTTATTTTTTTTTTAATAGGTGTACTTTCACCAATTTGCTGATAATTCATTGAAAGTAGATGATCGGTACAATTGCTGCCAATGCATTTTTTAAAGCTGTATTGTCATGAGTCAAATTTGATCATGTTAGGTTCTTGCATAGGTCCTATAGCATTGATAAGTTTCCACCCTCTTTCCTACATACACACATCTCTCCTGCATACACACAACTCTACTACTATCACACACGCAATTTTCCGAAATACACACACAACTCTCCTCCATACACAAACACAGCTCTAACACATATAGCTTTTCTACAGCTTTGAAGTATGCACTCACACCTCTGTTACATACACGCACTGTTTTGCTACATACTTGTACACAGCTTTCTTACATACACCAACAGCTCTCTTATATACTCATGCAGCTCCACACACACAAACACTTATATATATATATATATATATATATATATGTACACTCATCCATCGTATACATTACCACATCTTGAAATTCCTTCCAGGAATGTGACTGATCACATGACCTGAAAGGTTCAATGGCTAATCAACAACTTTGTTTGATTGGGACCCTATCCATGCCACCTCACATATCAGGAGTGTCGTTCTTCTTTTCATAAAGAGGTCCAAGGGCTAGTCTTGCAGAAGTTTTTTCAGCTACACAGGATGCGCAACATCCGTGCAAGTCCTGGTGACTTTCTCCCCTGCACTGCACCGATCAGATAGATCAGTGTGGGGCAGGAGAAAGGAGAACAGTTCTTTCAGTGATCATGAAGGATGCTGTCAGTGTTTTCCTCCATCAGAATAAGCAGCCTCTAGACTGTAAGAAACACACACATTTTAACATCATTTTGATTGTCTAAAATTTACTGCAGCTAAAAATTACATTTGGTTTACAATGCATTTTGCCAGATATGTTGTCACTTGTCAAAGCTAAGAATTTTACATGCTGGGTTTTTTTATGGCACATTTAGCACTGATAAGTTGTCACACTCTTGCTTAATATGTTAACATTCTGTCTGTAAACTGTATATGCATAGCTACCTTTTTGAAGCAATATTGAGATTTACTTAAGAACGTGGGGCCCAATAAATACCATCAATGGTGCCCAGTCCAAGAGATGGTGGATCCTATAGGTAAACACCACCTCATCATGCACTAAAACTTACTAAAAAAAAAAAAAGATGTGAAGTTCACACATATAGAAAATGGACATTTTGTGAATACATATTACACGTATTGTAAAATAGATAGAGCTCATATGTAGAGTTTGTTTGATAAACTTTCCTACTACTTTGTCTAAATTAGAAGCAAATTGGTTGAACATTACTTCTACCTAAAATGGCAGAAAACGCACCTATCTTGGTGATGGACAGGACAGCTAGAGGGGATATGGAGGAGGCTGTTATTTTTTTTTTAATAGGTGTACTTTCACCAATTTGCTGATAATTCATTGAAAGTAGATGATCGGTACAATTGCTGCCAATGCATTTTTTAAAGCTGTATTGTCATGAGTCAAATTTGATCATGTTAGGTTCTTGCATAGGTCCTATAGCATTGATAAGTTTCCACCCTCTTTCCTACATACACACATCTCTCCTGCATACACACAACTCTACTACTATCACACACGCAATTTTCCGAAATACACACACAACTCTCCTCCATACACAAACACAGCTCTAACACATATAGCTTTTCTACAGCTTTGAAGTATGCACTCACACCTCTGTTACATACACGCACTGTTTTGCTACATACTTGTACACAGCTTTCTTACATACACCAACAGCTCTCTTATATACTCATGCAGCTCCACACACACAAACACTTATATATATATATATATATATATATATATGTACACTCATCCATCGTATACATTACCACATCTTGAAATTCCTTCCAGGAATGTGACTGATCACATGACCTGAAAGGTTCAATGGCTAATCAACAACTTTGTTTGATTGGGACCCTATCCATGCCACCTCACATATCAGGAGTGTCGTTCTTCTTTTCATAAAGAGGTCCAAGGGCTAGTCTTGCAGAAGTTTTTTCAGCTACACAGGATGCGCAACATCCGTGCAAGTCCTGGTGACTTTCTCCCCTGCACTGCACCGATCAGATAGATCAGTGTGGGGCAGGAGAAAGGAGAACAGTTCTTTCAGTGATCATGAAGGATGCTGTCAGTGTTTTCCTCCATCAGAATAAGCAGCCTCTAGACTGTAAGAAACACACACATTTTAACATCATTTTGATTGTCTAAAATTTACTGCAGCTAAAAATTACATTTGGTTTACAATGCATTTTGCCAGATATGTTGTCACTTGTCAAAGCTAAGAATTTTACATGCTGGGTTTTTTTATGGCACATTTAGCACTGATAAGTTGTCACACTCTTGCTTAATATGTTAACATTCTGTCTGTAAACTGTATATGCATAGCTACCTTTTTGAAGCAATATTGAGATTTACTTAAGAACGTGGGGCCCAATAAATACCATCAATGGTGCCCAGTCCAAGAGATGGTGGATCCTATAGGTAAACACCACCTCATCATGCACTAAAACTTACTAAAAAAAAAAAAAGATGTGAAGTTCACACATATAGAAAATGGACATTTTGTGAATACATATTACACGTATTGTAAAATAGATAGAGCTCATATGTAGAGTTTGTTTGATAAACTTTCCTACTACTTTGTCTAAATTAGAAGCAAATTGGTTGAACATTACTTCTACCTAAAATGGCAGAAAACGCACCTATCTTGGTGATGGACAGGACAGCTAGAGGGGATATGGAGGAGGCTGTTATTTTTTTTTTAATAGGTGTACTTTCACCAATTTGCTGATAATTCATTGAAAGTAGATGATCGGTACAATTGCTGCCAATGCATTTTTTAAAGCTGTATTGTCATGAGTCAAATTTGATCATGTTAGGTTCTTGCATAGGTCCTATAGCATTGATAAGTTTCCACCCTCTTTCCTACATACACACATCTCTCCTGCATACACACAACTCTACTACTATCACACACGCAATTTTCCGAAATACACACACAACTCTCCTCCATACACAAACACAGCTCTAACACATATAGCTTTTCTACAGCTTTGAAGTATGCACTCACACCTCTGTTACATACACGCACTGTTTTGCTACATACTTGTACACAGCTTTCTTACATACACCAACAGCTCTCTTATATACTCATGCAGCTCCACACACACAAACACTTATATATATATATATATATATATATATATATATATATATATGTACACTCATCCATCGTATACATTACCACATCTTGAAATTCCTTCCAGGAATGTGACTGATCACATGACCTGAAAGGTTCAATGGCTAATCAACAACTTTGTTTGATTGGGACCCTATCCATGCCACCTCACATATCAGGAGTGTCGTTCTTCTTTTCATAAAGAGGTCCAAGGGCTAGTCTTGCAGAAGTTTTTTCAGCTACACAGGATGCGCAACATCCGTGCAAGTCCTGGTGACTTTCTCCCCTGCACTGCACCGATCAGATAGATCAGTGTGGGGCAGGAGAAAGGAGAACAGTTCTTTCAGTGATCATGAAGGATGCTGTCAGTGTTTTCCTCCATCAGAATAAGCAGCCTCTAGACTGTAAGAAACACACACATTTTAACATCATTTTGATTGTCTAAAATTTACTGCAGCTAAAAATTACATTTGGTTTACAATGCATTTTGCCAGATATGTTGTCACTTGTCAAAGCTAAGAATTTTACATGCTGGGTTTTTTTATGGCACATTTAGCACTGATAAGTTGTCACACTCTTGCTTAATATGTTAACATTCTGTCTGTAAACTGTATATGCATAGCTACCTTTTTGAAGCAATATTGAGATTTACTTAAGAACGTGGGGCCCAATAAATACCATCAATGGTGCCCAGTCCAAGAGATGGTGGATCCTATAGGTAAACACCACCTCATCATGCACTAAAACTTACTAAAAAAAAAAAAAGATGTGAAGTTCACACATATAGAAAATGGACATTTTGTGAATACATATTACACGTATTGTAAAATAGATAGAGCTCATATGTAGAGTTTGTTTGATAAACTTTCCTACTACTTTGTCTAAATTAGAAGCAAATTGGTTGAACATTACTTCTACCTAAAATGGCAGAAAACGCACCTATCTTGGTGATGGACAGGACAGCTAGAGGGGATATGGAGGAGGCTGTTATTTTTTTTTTAATAGGTGTACTTTCACCAATTTGCTGATAATTCATTGAAAGTAGATGATCGGTACAATTGCTGCCAATGCATTTTTTAAAGCTGTATTGTCATGAGTCAAATTTGATCATGTTAGGTTCTTGCATAGGTCCTATAGCATTGATAAGTTTCCACCCTCTTTCCTACATACACACATCTCTCCTGCATACACACAACTCTACTACTATCACACACGCAATTTTCCGAAATACACACACAACTCTCCTCCATACACAAACACAGCTCTAACACATATAGCTTTTCTACAGCTTTGAAGTATGCACTCACACCTCTGTTACATACACGCACTGTTTTGCTACATACTTGTACACAGCTTTCTTACATACACCAACAGCTCTCTTATATACTCATGCAGCTCCACACACACAAACACTTATATATATATATATATATATATATATATATATATGTACACTCATCCATCGTATACATTACCACATCTTGAAATTCCTTCCAGGAATGTGACTGATCACATGACCTGAAAGGTTCAATGGCTAATCAACAACTTTGTTTGATTGGGACCCTATCCATGCCACCTCACATATCAGGAGTGTCGTTCTTCTTTTCATAAAGAGGTCCAAGGGCTAGTCTTGCAGAAGTTTTTTCAGCTACACAGGATGCGCAACATCCGTGCAAGTCCTGGTGACTTTCTCCCCTGCACTGCACCGATCAGATAGATCAGTGTGGGGCAGGAGAAAGGAGAACAGTTCTTTCAGTGATCATGAAGGATGCTGTCAGTGTTTTCCTCCATCAGAATAAGCAGCCTCTAGACTGTAAGAAACACACACATTTTAACATCATTTTGATTGTCTAAAATTTACTGCAGCTAAAAATTACATTTGGTTTACAATGCATTTTGCCAGATATGTTGTCACTTGTCAAAGCTAAGAATTTTACATGCTGGGTTTTTTTATGGCACATTTAGCACTGATAAGTTGTCACACTCTTGCTTAATATGTTAACATTCTGTCTGTAAACTGTATATGCATAGCTACCTTTTTGAAGCAATATTGAGATTTACTTAAGAACGTGGGGCCCAATAAATACCATCAATGGTGCCCAGTCCAAGAGATGGTGGATCCTATAGGTAAACACCACCTCATCATGCACTAAAACTTACTAAAAAAAAAAAAAGATGTGAAGTTCACACATATAGAAAATGGACATTTTGTGAATACATATTACACGTATTGTAAAATAGATAGAGCTCATATGTAGAGTTTGTTTGATAAACTTTCCTACTACTTTGTCTAAATTAGAAGCAAATTGGTTGAACATTACTTCTACCTAAAATGGCAGAAAACGCACCTATCTTGGTGATGGACAGGACAGCTAGAGGGGATATGGAGGAGGCTGTTATTTTTTTTTTAATAGGTGTACTTTCACCAATTTGCTGATAATTCATTGAAAGTAGATGATCGGTACAATTGCTGCCAATGCATTTTTTAAAGCTGTATTGTCATGAGTCAAATTTGATCATGTTAGGTTCTTGCATAGGTCCTATAGCATTGATAAGTTTCCACCCTCTTTCCTACATACACACATCTCTCCTGCATACACACAACTCTACTACTATCACACACGCAATTTTCCGAAATACACACACAACTCTCCTCCATACACAAACACAGCTCTAACACATATAGCTTTTCTACAGCTTTGAAGTATGCACTCACACCTCTGTTACATACACGCACTGTTTTGCTACATACTTGTACACAGCTTTCTTACATACACCAACAGCTCTCTTATATACTCATGCAGCTCCACACACACAAACACTTATATATATATATATATATATATATATATGTACACTCATCCATCGTATACATTACCACATCTTGAAATTCCTTCCAGGAATGTGACTGATCACATGACCTGAAAGGTTCAATGGCTAATCAACAACTTTGTTTGATTGGGACCCTATCCATGCCACCTCACATATCAGGAGTGTCGTTCTTCTTTTCATAAAGAGGTCCAAGGGCTAGTCTTGCAGAAGTTTTTTCAGCTACACAGGATGCGCAACATCCGTGCAAGTCCTGGTGACTTTCTCCCCTGCACTGCACCGATCAGATAGATCAGTGTGGGGCAGGAGAAAGGAGAACAGTTCTTTCAGTGATCATGAAGGATGCTGTCAGTGTTTTCCTCCATCAGAATAAGCAGCCTCTAGACTGTAAGAAACACACACATTTTAACATCATTTTGATTGTCTAAAATTTACTGCAGCTAAAAATTACATTTGGTTTACAATGCATTTTGCCAGATATGTTGTCACTTGTCAAAGCTAAGAATTTTACATGCTGGGTTTTTTTATGGCACATTTAGCACTGATAAGTTGTCACACTCTTGCTTAATATGTTAACATTCTGTCTGTAAACTGTATATGCATAGCTACCTTTTTGAAGCAATATTGAGATTTACTTAAGAACGTGGGGCCCAATAAATACCATCAATGGTGCCCAGTCCAAGAGATGGTGGATCCTATAGGTAAACACCACCTCATCATGCACTAAAACTTACTAAAAAAAAAAAAAGATGTGAAGTTCACACATATAGAAAATGGACATTTTGTGAATACATATTACACGTATTGTAAAATAGATAGAGCTCATATGTAGAGTTTGTTTGATAAACTTTCCTACTACTTTGTCTAAATTAGAAGCAAATTGGTTGAACATTACTTCTACCTAAAATGGCAGAAAACGCACCTATCTTGGTGATGGACAGGACAGCTAGAGGGGATATGGAGGAGGCTGTTATTTTTTTTTTAATAGGTGTACTTTCACCAATTTGCTGATAATTCATTGAAAGTAGATGATCGGTACAATTGCTGCCAATGCATTTTTTAAAGCTGTATTGTCATGAGTCAAATTTGATCATGTTAGGTTCTTGCATAGGTCCTATAGCATTGATAAGTTTCCACCCTCTTTCCTACATACACACATCTCTCCTGCATACACACAACTCTACTACTATCACACACGCAATTTTCCGAAATACACACACAACTCTCCTCCATACACAAACACAGCTCTAACACATATAGCTTTTCTACAGCTTTGAAGTATGCACTCACACCTCTGTTACATACACGCACTGTTTTGCTACATACTTGTACACAGCTTTCTTACATACACCAACAGCTCTCTTATATACTCATGCAGCTCCACACACACAAACACTTATATATATATATATATATATATATATATATATGTACACTCATCCATCGTATACATTACCACATCTTGAAATTCCTTCCAGGAATGTGACTGATCACATGACCTGAAAGGTTCAATGGCTAATCAACAACTTTGTTTGATTGGGACCCTATCCATGCCACCTCACATATCAGGAGTGTCGTTCTTCTTTTCATAAAGAGGTCCAAGGGCTAGTCTTGCAGAAGTTTTTTCAGCTACACAGGATGCGCAACATCCGTGCAAGTCCTGGTGACTTTCTCCCCTGCACTGCACCGATCAGATAGATCAGTGTGGGGCAGGAGAAAGGAGAACAGTTCTTTCAGTGATCATGAAGGATGCTGTCAGTGTTTTCCTCCATCAGAATAAGCAGCCTCTAGACTGTAAGAAACACACACATTTTAACATCATTTTGATTGTCTAAAATTTACTGCAGCTAAAAATTACATTTGGTTTACAATGCATTTTGCCAGATATGTTGTCACTTGTCAAAGCTAAGAATTTTACATGCTGGGTTTTTTTATGGCACATTTAGCACTGATAAGTTGTCACACTCTTGCTTAATATGTTAACATTCTGTCTGTAAACTGTATATGCATAGCTACCTTTTTGAAGCAATATTGAGATTTACTTAAGAACGTGGGGCCCAATAAATACCATCAATGGTGCCCAGTCCAAGAGATGGTGGATCCTATAGGTAAACACCACCTCATCATGCACTAAAACTTACTAAAAAAAAAAAAAGATGTGAAGTTCACACATATAGAAAATGGACATTTTGTGAATACATATTACACGTATTGTAAAATAGATAGAGCTCATATGTAGAGTTTGTTTGATAAACTTTCCTACTACTTTGTCTAAATTAGAAGCAAATTGGTTGAACATTACTTCTACCTAAAATGGCAGAAAACGCACCTATCTTGGTGATGGACAGGACAGCTAGAGGGGATATGGAGGAGGCTGTTATTTTTTTTTTAATAGGTGTACTTTCACCAATTTGCTGATAATTCATTGAAAGTAGATGATCGGTACAATTGCTGCCAATGCATTTTTTAAAGCTGTATTGTCATGAGTCAAATTTGATCATGTTAGGTTCTTGCATAGGTCCTATAGCATTGATAAGTTTCCACCCTCTTTCCTACATACACACATCTCTCCTGCATACACACAACTCTACTACTATCACACACGCAATTTTCCGAAATACACACACAACTCTCCTCCATACACAAACACAGCTCTAACACATATAGCTTTTCTACAGCTTTGAAGTATGCACTCACACCTCTGTTACATACACGCACTGTTTTGCTACATACTTGTACACAGCTTTCTTACATACACCAACAGCTCTCTTATATACTCATGCAGCTCCACACACACAAACACTTATATATATATATATATATATATATATATGTACACTCATCCATCGTATACATTACCACATCTTGAAATTCCTTCCAGGAATGTGACTGATCACATGACCTGAAAGGTTCAATGGCTAATCAACAACTTTGTTTGATTGGGACCCTATCCATGCCACCTCACATATCAGGAGTGTCGTTCTTCTTTTCATAAAGAGGTCCAAGGGCTAGTCTTGCAGAAGTTTTTTCAGCTACACAGGATGCGCAACATCCGTGCAAGTCCTGGTGACTTTCTCCCCTGCACTGCACCGATCAGATAGATCAGTGTGGGGCAGGAGAAAGGAGAACAGTTCTTTCAGTGATCATGAAGGATGCTGTCAGTGTTTTCCTCCATCAGAATAAGCAGCCTCTAGACTGTAAGAAACACACACATTTTAACATCATTTTGATTGTCTAAAATTTACTGCAGCTAAAAATTACATTTGGTTTACAATGCATTTTGCCAGATATGTTGTCACTTGTCAAAGCTAAGAATTTTACATGCTGGGTTTTTTTATGGCACATTTAGCACTGATAAGTTGTCACACTCTTGCTTAATATGTTAACATTCTGTCTGTAAACTGTATATGCATAGCTACCTTTTTGAAGCAATATTGAGATTTACTTAAGAACGTGGGGCCCAATAAATACCATCAATGGTGCCCAGTCCAAGAGATGGTGGATCCTATAGGTAAACACCACCTCATCATGCACTAAAACTTACTAAAAAAAAAAAAAGATGTGAAGTTCACACATATAGAAAATGGACATTTTGTGAATACATATTACACGTATTGTAAAATAGATAGAGCTCATATGTAGAGTTTGTTTGATAAACTTTCCTACTACTTTGTCTAAATTAGAAGCAAATTGGTTGAACATTACTTCTACCTAAAATGGCAGAAAACGCACCTATCTTGGTGATGGACAGGACAGCTAGAGGGGATATGGAGGAGGCTGTTATTTTTTTTTTAATAGGTGTACTTTCACCAATTTGCTGATAATTCATTGAAAGTAGATGATCGGTACAATTGCTGCCAATGCATTTTTTAAAGCTGTATTGTCATGAGTCAAATTTGATCATGTTAGGTTCTTGCATAGGTCCTATAGCATTGATAAGTTTCCACCCTCTTTCCTACATACACACATCTCTCCTGCATACACACAACTCTACTACTATCACACACGCAATTTTCCGAAATACACACACAACTCTCCTCCATACACAAACACAGCTCTAACACATATAGCTTTTCTACAGCTTTGAAGTATGCACTCACACCTCTGTTACATACACGCACTGTTTTGCTACATACTTGTACACAGCTTTCTTACATACACCAACAGCTCTCTTATATACTCATGCAGCTCCACACACACAAACACTTATATATATATATATATATATATATATGTACACTCATCCATCGTATACATTACCACATCTTGAAATTCCTTCCAGGAATGTGACTGATCACATGACCTGAAAGGTTCAATGGCTAATCAACAACTTTGTTTGATTGGGACCCTATCCATGCCACCTCACATATCAGGAGTGTCGTTCTTCTTTTCATAAAGAGGTCCAAGGGCTAGTCTTGCAGAAGTTTTTTCAGCTACACAGGATGCGCAACATCCGTGCAAGTCCTGGTGACTTTCTCCCCTGCACTGCACCGATCAGATAGATCAGTGTGGGGCAGGAGAAAGGAGAACAGTTCTTTCAGTGATCATGAAGGATGCTGTCAGTGTTTTCCTCCATCAGAATAAGCAGCCTCTAGACTGTAAGAAACACACACATTTTAACATCATTTTGATTGTCTAAAATTTACTGCAGCTAAAAATTACATTTGGTTTACAATGCATTTTGCCAGATATGTTGTCACTTGTCAAAGCTAAGAATTTTACATGCTGGGTTTTTTTATGGCACATTTAGCACTGATAAGTTGTCACACTCTTGCTTAATATGTTAACATTCTGTCTGTAAACTGTATATGCATAGCTACCTTTTTGAAGCAATATTGAGATTTACTTAAGAACGTGGGGCCCAATAAATACCATCAATGGTGCCCAGTCCAAGAGATGGTGGATCCTATAGGTAAACACCACCTCATCATGCACTAAAACTTACTAAAAAAAAAAAAAGATGTGAAGTTCACACATATAGAAAATGGACATTTTGTGAATACATATTACACGTATTGTAAAATAGATAGAGCTCATATGTAGAGTTTGTTTGATAAACTTTCCTACTACTTTGTCTAAATTAGAAGCAAATTGGTTGAACATTACTTCTACCTAAAATGGCAGAAAACGCACCTATCTTGGTGATGGACAGGACAGCTAGAGGGGATATGGAGGAGGCTGTTATTTTTTTTTTAATAGGTGTACTTTCACCAATTTGCTGATAATTCATTGAAAGTAGATGATCGGTACAATTGCTGCCAATGCATTTTTTAAAGCTGTATTGTCATGAGTCAAATTTGATCATGTTAGGTTCTTGCATAGGTCCTATAGCATTGATAAGTTTCCACCCTCTTTCCTACATACACACATCTCTCCTGCATACACACAACTCTACTACTATCACACACGCAATTTTCCGAAATACACACACAACTCTCCTCCATACACAAACACAGCTCTAACACATATAGCTTTTCTACAGCTTTGAAGTATGCACTCACACCTCTGTTACATACACGCACTGTTTTGCTACATACTTGTACACAGCTTTCTTACATACACCAACAGCTCTCTTATATACTCATGCAGCTCCACACACACAAACACTTATATATATATATATATATATATATATATATATGTACACTCATCCATCGTATACATTACCACATCTTGAAATTCCTTCCAGGAATGTGACTGATCACATGACCTGAAAGGTTCAATGGCTAATCAACAACTTTGTTTGATTGGGACCCTATCCATGCCACCTCACATATCAGGAGTGTCGTTCTTCTTTTCATAAAGAGGTCCAAGGGCTAGTCTTGCAGAAGTTTTTTCAGCTACACAGGATGCGCAACATCCGTGCAAGTCCTGGTGACTTTCTCCCCTGCACTGCACCGATCAGATAGATCAGTGTGGGGCAGGAGAAAGGAGAACAGTTCTTTCAGTGATCATGAAGGATGCTGTCAGTGTTTTCCTCCATCAGAATAAGCAGCCTCTAGACTGTAAGAAACACACACATTTTAACATCATTTTGATTGTCTAAAATTTACTGCAGCTAAAAATTACATTTGGTTTACAATGCATTTTGCCAGATATGTTGTCACTTGTCAAAGCTAAGAATTTTACATGCTGGGTTTTTTTATGGCACATTTAGCACTGATAAGTTGTCACACTCTTGCTTAATATGTTAACATTCTGTCTGTAAACTGTATATGCATAGCTACCTTTTTGAAGCAATATTGAGATTTACTTAAGAACGTGGGGCCCAATAAATACCATCAATGGTGCCCAGTCCAAGAGATGGTGGATCCTATAGGTAAACACCACCTCATCATGCACTAAAACTTACTAAAAAAAAAAAAAGATGTGAAGTTCACACATATAGAAAATGGACATTTTGTGAATACATATTACACGTATTGTAAAATAGATAGAGCTCATATGTAGAGTTTGTTTGATAAACTTTCCTACTACTTTGTCTAAATTAGAAGCAAATTGGTTGAACATTACTTCTACCTAAAATGGCAGAAAACGCACCTATCTTGGTGATGGACAGGACAGCTAGAGGGGATATGGAGGAGGCTGTTATTTTTTTTTTAATAGGTGTACTTTCACCAATTTGCTGATAATTCATTGAAAGTAGATGATCGGTACAATTGCTGCCAATGCATTTTTTAAAGCTGTATTGTCATGAGTCAAATTTGATCATGTTAGGTTCTTGCATAGGTCCTATAGCATTGATAAGTTTCCACCCTCTTTCCTACATACACACATCTCTCCTGCATACACACAACTCTACTACTATCACACACGCAATTTTCCGAAATACACACACAACTCTCCTCCATACACAAACACAGCTCTAACACATATAGCTTTTCTACAGCTTTGAAGTATGCACTCACACCTCTGTTACATACACGCACTGTTTTGCTACATACTTGTACACAGCTTTCTTACATACACCAACAGCTCTCTTATATACTCATGCAGCTCCACACACACAAACACTTATATATATATATATATATATATATATATATATGTACACTCATCCATCGTATACATTACCACATCTTGAAATTCCTTCCAGGAATGTGACTGATCACATGACCTGAAAGGTTCAATGGCTAATCAACAACTTTGTTTGATTGGGACCCTATCCATGCCACCTCACATATCAGGAGTGTCGTTCTTCTTTTCATAAAGAGGTCCAAGGGCTAGTCTTGCAGAAGTTTTTTCAGCTACACAGGATGCGCAACATCCGTGCAAGTCCTGGTGACTTTCTCCCCTGCACTGCACCGATCAGATAGATCAGTGTGGGGCAGGAGAAAGGAGAACAGTTCTTTCAGTGATCATGAAGGATGCTGTCAGTGTTTTCCTCCATCAGAATAAGCAGCCTCTAGACTGTAAGAAACACACACATTTTAACATCATTTTGATTGTCTAAAATTTACTGCAGCTAAAAATTACATTTGGTTTACAATGCATTTTGCCAGATATGTTGTCACTTGTCAAAGCTAAGAATTTTACATGCTGGGTTTTTTTATGGCACATTTAGCACTGATAAGTTGTCACACTCTTGCTTAATATGTTAACATTCTGTCTGTAAACTGTATATGCATAGCTACCTTTTTGAAGCAATATTGAGATTTACTTAAGAACGTGGGGCCCAATAAATACCATCAATGGTGCCCAGTCCAAGAGATGGTGGATCCTATAGGTAAACACCACCTCATCATGCACTAAAACTTACTAAAAAAAAAAAAAGATGTGAAGTTCACACATATAGAAAATGGACATTTTGTGA